>NC_048897.1:46882924-46991210 GCF_011077185.1 Oxyura jamaicensis | reverse complement strand
GCCCGGCCCCGCCGCCCCCCGCTGCCACCCCCGGCGGCGGCAGCGGGGGGCGGCGGGGCCGGGCCGGGCCGGGCCGGGGCAGGGGGCCGCGATGCCGGGCGGGCGGGTGTGCGCCGCTTGCGGCTGCTCGGAGATCGAGGTGGACTCTGCTCGCGGGGACGCGGTGTGCACGGGCTGCGGCTCGGTGCTGGAGGACAACATCATCGTCTCCGAGGTGCAGTTCGTGGAGAACAGCGGCGGCGGCTCCTCCGCCGTGGGGCAGTTCGTGTCACTGGACGGTGAGCGGCGGGGACGGCACGGCAAGGGACGGGAGGGCACGGGCGGGGCGCACGTGGGCCGGGACGGGGGGCGAGGAGGGGCTGGGGGGACGGGGAGGGGCAGGGAGGGGCTGGGGGGAAGGAGTGGTGCCGGGGGGGGGACACGGAAAGGTGCCGGTGGTTTAAGTGGTAATATGGAGAGGGGGTGTTGTGGGGGGACAGGAGAGTGACCGGGGGACAAGGCAGTGCCTGGGGGTGGCAGTGCTGTGGGGATGAGGGTGCTGTGCCGCAGGGTGTGGGGGAGCGGGTGCTGAATTAATAAGAGGCGTGTACGGGGAAAAGGGTGCTGTGCAGAGTGGGTACAGGGTCACTGCATGGGGGTGGGGTGCTGTGCAGAGGGGTTTTGGGGACAGCACACGGAGAAGAGAGCTCTGCAAAGCATGGGGGGAGATGTGGGACCGGTGCTGCGCCAAGTGGACGTGGGAGAGGGACGTTGCCTGCTGCATGAGGTGGGGGACACGTGTCATGGGGGAAAGGGAGTTGGGGTGGACAGGGGAAGGTGCTGTGCGAGGTGGGAGAGATGCTTCGTGTGTGACAGGTGTAAGTGCATGAGGGACTGGAGCTGTGTGTGGGGTGGGCTGGTTGTGTGGGGGAAGGTTCCCTGTGGGTGCACGGGGAGCTGGGAGGTCCGTGAAATAATTTGGGGTAGGAGACAGGGCAGTTAGGTGGCTGGTGGGCAGAGGGAGTGCACAGAGGCACAGAGGTGATGTGGTGGAGGCAAAAAGAGGCTGGAAGCAACGGGTGAAGCATCTCATTCTGTAAATGGGTGGGTTGAGGTGTAGCCCTGGAGGATAAGGGATATGTGTGTGTGGAACAGGGCTGCATGCAGAGGACATGGTGTTGGAAGAGGAGAGAAGGAAAAGAGGTGTAGGGAATATGTATAGGGAGAAAGAGAAAGCAAGAAACATGGGAAGGAGCCTTGTGGAGGAGCTTAGCAGTGAAATAAGGGGCCTGAAGGGGTATATGGCTGTGGGGAAGAAAGAGACAGTGTGGTGGAAAGGCCAGCACTGGGTGATGGAGTTTGGGAGTTTGTAGTCTAGGGTTCTGCCAGATGTCTGGTGCCATTGCCATCTTCCATCTCAGGGCACCGGCATTACATTTCTTCTTAAGCTTCTGACTAACTCACGTATCCTGCACTTTTTCTTGTAGTGATGTGGGGACTCCATTTTTGTGGACTTGTACAGCTTTTTACCTCCCACCCAAAATTATGCAGGACAGATGGCGTGCAAGCTAGAACTCATTTTGGGAGCTATGAAAAGATAACAGGAGAGAAAGAGAGAACTGCGCCATACTGAGGTTCTTTCCTCTTTGGGCTGAGTTGCACAGCAGCTTCCAAAGTTCCTTTAAGGGACGTTTTGTGCAAGTCCTGGGATGCTGTAATTAATTGGCTTTTCTTTTTAAATGGACAGTGCCGTAATGAATTTTGAATAGGTAGTTCCTTGGTCTCGTGTAAATAGTTACCTGTTACATGTTGCACTGAAGAATAACTAGCACCCCTGAAGACATAAGCACTGTGAAAATAGGTGGGTGTGTAAAAGTGAGAAGCTAATTGGAATGCATTCTTGTGTGCTTATGGTGGCTTTATCTGGCTGGCACAAGGTGTGGCTGCAGGGGCTTCACTGCATGCTGACACTGTTATCTTCTAGCACTTGAGTCCCTGTGGGCATTAATGTTTGCACTTTTGAGGAGGCTGTTTGTGAAAATAACAAAGCACGGCTTTCAAACCAATGCTGCTTGTAGATTTGCAAAGTTAATACAAGGATGAGTGAGGGGCCCTATTTCACACTGTAAATGTTCTAAGGGAATTTGGGTGTGATAATTTATATAGGTATAGTTTGTTATGTTCCAAGACAAATGCTTCTATTATGCCATGGATATTTTTTTTCCTTGATTTTAAACCGAGTAATACAACCTAATCTGAAAAGATATATTTGAGCTGTAGGAACAGTGTCTTCGTGATGTATGCTTGTCTATTATGCTTGTATGACATTGATTTAAGTACTTGGGAATGGGGATGAATCTCGTTTCCTATATAAGGAAGACAGAATTCATCCTTCTCTGAGTGTTGTCCTGTCTGGATAATTTGCAATGGAATGTACATCTCTTTTAATGTGTTTGCTGAAAACAATGTTTTCTGGTAAGCTCTAGCTTTCAGTGATTCTTGTGATTATATAAGCAGGATTCAATCAAAGTTACCTGTTTTTAACTTCTTTTCTCATCATCTCTGTAGGCTTTTTAGTGCTGTGCCTCTGAGGGATCCCCGGTGTAAGAAATGCCTTGGGCTAAGTTTCCTTTGACTGCAGTCGGGTGTTCACGGGCAGCCCTGCAGTGTGGAGTATTGCAGTGTTAGAGGTGCCTGGGCTACCATACCCTGACTTTTGATCAGTAGGGGTGGGTGACTCGGAGACCATTGCCTAGGTTTTGCAAGGTGTGAGGGCTGTCGGGTTGTCTGGTGCAGAGCAGGGATTTGAATGGGTCTCTTTATGTCTGAGGAGTTCGGATTTCCTGGTTGTGCAACAAATCTTGTGAGATTCCCAAACCCCTCCAGGCTCCATAAGAGCTCCCATTTGTGTGCTAATATATGTAGAATAGCTATAGATGCCTTTATTCATCATTTATTTTCATATTCATAAAAAAGGAGGAGGAAATGGAAAGCACTGAGATATTGTTATTGACTTTTCTTTGGTACATCTGGCAAAACCTTTTATTTTGCCAAGCTGCATGTTAAAGATTCAGAATTTTGCATTTCTTTGAAAGAGGGAAGAGTCCTGTGCTTCTCAGTATTAATGCAAAATGGCCTGTCTACCTTGTGCCAAGTCCTTGACAGTAAGCCCAGCAACTTCAGTACAACACATGGGGAATCCCTTCTTTTGTTCTGGAAGGGCTGGAAGAAGGTGTGAGATCACAGTTACGTTTCCACAGGCAGTATTGAAATTTGGATGTCGGTGTGCCTAGTGTAGGAAGCCACAGCCTCAATGCTGATGCCTCTCACGGAGGATTGGTATGGCCAGCATTTTCCAATGCCTGTGCACGTGTCTGTTTCATTGTTCAGACAGTTTTAACAACTGGGCATCGGTGTGCTGAGAAAATGAGGGGATTGGAGTGAAAGATCTTGATTTGCTACTGAAGGGAAGTTTTTAAAAATGCAGGCTAGTAAGTCAGTTGGGCAAAAGGAGAGAAACAGTGAAGGACAAAACAGGTGGATGTAAGGGTAAATATGGGGTAAGGGTAAATATGGGGGAGTAATGTTTTTTGGCAAGGTGAAGTCATGCCTTGCAGATTTTTTTTGGAGCTTTCTAAAAAAGTCAGTATGTAGACAAAGATTGTTGGATTTGCAAAAGGAGGTCAGCAAGATCCTTCACCAAAAGCTAAAGAGTCTGAGCTGTCATGGATAAGAGAAAGTCATTAGAGACTCTACCTAAACACTAAGTAACATAGGATGTAACTAAATAATAGTAATTCTCATGAAGGAGGTGGCAGTGAAGTTCCACAGATGTTTGCGCTGTCTGATAATGTGGAAAACAGGTGAATGAGACTTGCTGGCAACACTAAATTATTTGGGATAGTAAAGACTGTACAACAAGCAGTTGCTACTAATAGTCTGACTAGTAGGATAGCACATGGGATTAAGAGGTGTGTGAGTTAGGATTGTTCCTTTCCTCCATGTGTGAGATAATGGAATTTGAACTGGTCAGTGTAACTTTGGAAAGAGGTCCTTTAGGTTTCAGTGGATAACTATAAAAATATTTAGCTTAATGTTCATTCACATTACAAAACAAATAAAACAGTATGGCTAGGGCAATGTTAGAAGTTTTCAGGAAAAAACTATAGCAGCGCAAGTCGCTGTTCTGTATCCAGAGCCCTGTCTGCACCTTAAATACTGCATGCAGTTCTGGTCTCTTCTGTTTTTCTCTCAATCCTCAAGAAATGTCTAGTAGAGCTAGAAAAGATAGGGAGATAACGTGATCAAGAGGAGTGTTTCTCCTCTTGAGAAATGACTGAATAGACTCAGCCTCTTCAGACTAAGAAAGAGACAATTGAATGGGAACATGATAGAGGCCTGAAATTGTGTACAATATCCTGGTTTCAATGAGCAATTGTTCAGTATCACATAATGTAAAACGGGTGAGCACTAAGAAAGCTACCAGCTGGCTTTTAAAGGTAGCAAGTAGAATGTTCAGAAGCATCAAGAGTGGTGGTTGTTCTTTTTTTTTTTTTTTCCAGAAAAACAAAACAGCCTCCATTTCATTAAATTGTGAGTCTTAAGTGGGGGATGTTAAAAGTTCATGTGGGTTCAAAAAGGACTGAACAAACAGGACAAAAATGTGGCGTGGCCATTAAGAATAAGATACAGTTTCTGGCTCAGGAAATCCATCTGCCTTAGATCTCTAGAATAAGGGCAATTGCACAAGAGCTGTATCATGACAAGCTTTGCTCTTATGCTTTGTGCTTGTAGGTATGTTTGTTAATGGTCATTATCTTTCAGAGGCAGGATACTGGACTAAGACCTTTGGTCTGACTTGATGCAGCTGTTCTTCTGAGTCTACAGAGGAAGATTATGTTTTTTGCTGAGCTCTACACAGATGCTTTTGAGGGTATTGACTGTCCTGTTAAAGCCAGTCTAAGAATTTGATGGTTGTTGGTTTTTCAGTATAAACGACGGGAGTCCCTCAGTATTAATATTAGTTTCTTTCAGCTTTTGTTTTGGGAAGTGATAAGAACAAAAATCCTCTGATGTTGACAATTATATAGATACATTATCTCTGGAAAATGCTTAACTAAGTGATCGTCTTGTGAGAAGTTGATAGAAATATTTACAATTATGAGAGAGTCTTATTATCAGGTGTGTATCTATCTATTGATCCTCTGGTAGGGAAGTCCTCAAAGCACGAGCTAGTGAAATCTTTGGTAAGCCCAATGCTCTTCCAGTTAATTGCACTTTTAAATTCTCTTGCAAGTGGTCACAACCAGGTAAGAACCTAGCCTCAACTCTCAATCGTGGCCATGTAATTCTCTTGAAGCTTGTGAAGGCCACGTATAAGAGTGTCATTCTTGAACTTTATTAAACTGTTGATTCAGAAGTCTGCAAGTACCGGTGGAAGAGAGTTGTCATGTACATTTGAGCTCCAAGGAACTGATATTTGTACAGAATATGTTTGAAGCATGTGCTTTTCCTACAGGAATCTAGTTTTGAAGAATAACAGTTCCATTTATAATGGATAGCAAGTTCAGGCTCGCACAAAATCATCCAAAGAGGTTGCTGTCTGTGTCTTTGTGCCAAATTTACAAAGTGTTTGAATTAAAATTCCTCATTTTCCTAATAGAAATTAATGTAATCTGTTTTTTCTTCGTTCTCAAGTTCTTAACAGACTCCTATCAGTCATGATAATTGAATGCATCTCGACAGTGAAGTACAGCGATGCAGGGTCTGAGAATGAGCGACATTTTTACCTCCTCATTATCCTGTAGTTGCACACTGGAAAAAGCTCTACTGAGCCCTTCTCAGGTCTGCATAGATTTTGCAGTCACTGCTTTTGTAGAAGGGCAAATTGTTAGTTGCATGCTGCATTTGAAGGCAGTGTATCCTCTGATCACTCTTCTACTGTGTCTGCATAGGAGTACCCCAGTCTTGTGGTACTTGTTGGGAGAAACTGCTTTCACAAGTGTTTTCCCTGAGGCTGACAGGATAAATAAGTACAAAAGCGAAGATTGTGTGGAGAGGAAAGCTCAACGTGGAGCAGACTTTGATAGTCCAGATCTCTTCAGATTTTCTTTAAAGAAGCTGGGAAAATGGAAGTCTAGGGCTTAAATCTGACTAATCAAAGGAGAAGAAAACAGCTCCATGCTGACGTGCAAGAAGTGCAGCAGCGAATTGGAAGACGTAACTGAAAAAAATCAGTGTTGGAAGATAGCACTGCAAGGCACACTGAGCTTGTGATCCTGAAAGATAATGTGTCTGGGGAAGCTGAGCTTTAAGTTTCAGAAATGGTCCTTAAACGCTTGGTAATTAATTGAGAGAAATAGCATCTGATAAGCTTTGTAGGAGTAACCCATAAGGCAGTCTGGAAATCTTGTTGATCTCAGTGTGTGCAGCTTGGTGGTGGGATGAGAGCGATCAGCTTCAGGACACTACAGATCATAGTGGCCCTGAGGAGCTTCCACCTGTGGTCCAGGATGCCATCTCAGCCCCCTGGGTCTGTCAGGCTCTGTCCCAGTGAGGCCATGGGAGGGCTGGTCCCCAGCCTGGCTGTTGGCCCCACCAAGCTCACCTGAGGGCTGATGTCCTGGCCTGGTCTCAGTGTGCACCTTGGGCCCAGTTTGTCCACCCTGGGGCTGTGTCTGACACTGGTTTCCCTCACTGGGCCTGATTCTGTCGCTCAGCCACAGGCTGGTGTCCTGCCAGGCCACAGCTCATCCCTGGCCAAATGGGGATGCCTGATGCCCTGGGCTGGGGCTGCCCCTAGCCTCCTACAAAGTTTGTGGTCGTATCTCTTGTAAAAATTTAAATCAAAGTTATTTTGTATAAGCTTTTGACTAGCTCTTACTCAGCATTGTCTTCCCTAACCAGCTGCCTATTTTTACAAAACTTGGAGCAACTTCATAGTTTTGAGACCTCTACCTCAGTTTGTGTTGAGGTAAAGATCTTGTCTTTGCTTTACCTTGTTCACTTGATGTTAGACTTAGTTAAGAAGGTTAAGTCTGGAGTTAAGTGAAGAAGGGACTTTGCTAGGATATTAGTGACTGCTATTAAATATATGTATATCCCTGGTAGATATTGGAGGTGGTGGTGTTTCTGATCATTTGTATCCTGGTCATCTCTTTTCAAGCTGGCTAATTCATAGCAGCATGAAATGAAATCCCACATCCATTTAGGCACAGTCATAATGGTGACAAAACTGGAATGGAGAAGACAAGTTAGTGGAACTAGGATCATTTCCCAACTCCAGATAAGACCTACAGGATATTTTGTCATCAAATATATGTTGTGGAAAGCCTCGATAGGAGGGTTATGGAAAGACTGTAGGCTAGTCACTGAAATAGGATTCTTGCCCTGCAGGACTTAACTTGTATTTGGGTTCTGATGCATGTACATCACCAGCATCTCTGCATGAGATTGAGTAGCATGACTGTCCTGAAACAGGTTTATTTGGAATTTCTACTGGGTTGGTGACTTTTGATTAAAAATACGTGAACAACTAAATCACAAATGCATATTTTTTTCTCTGAATGTCAACTTCTCATTTTTTGTTTGAGATGTACAATAACTGGTGTGAATTAAAATCTTGTTCTTACGTAGTAACTAAGCCAGGAGGCTTTAGGAGGGTCACAACTGTATAGGCATGGTCATAGAAACAGAAGGTTGCAAGGGGCATTGACAACATTACTTGATCCTGATTCAGTGCTGAAGTTGGACTAAAGCTCGTGGCTCTTGTGCAGCATACAGATATTAAGATTCTCCATCTGCAGATGTACATTGCAAAATACCAAATTGAGGCTGATAGGATGAATGTCACATGTAAAAAGTTACTTGCTTGCCTTTGCCCATAAGGTGAAATGCAAATTATGAACCAGTAGTCCTGAGCACACCAGCAAGCATTTGTTAAAACTTCTAGAATAGGAGGTTCCACAACTTTTGTAAGTAGTCTGTTTCAAGTATTAGAATATCAAGGAAAAGTTTATTTCTGCTAATCTAATTCTTTTCTTGCAAGTAAATTATAAGCAACTTACTGCAGTGACCCATTTGCGGTGCTGTAGATGCTGAATGTGTGCTCTTACTCTGGAACATCCCTTGGCAAATATAATGTAGGCCACCCTTTTGTAAAGCTATGGTATGCTCAATTTTTCAGGTGTGCATGTGGAAGCTTAGTGTGGATTTTAGTATATACGACTTTATCCTTAACTTCTTTGTTCTTAGATCTGAGAGTGTGAGCTACATTGACCTCAGATACGGTACTTGACTGCAGTTTGACTTGATCAAAGTATTTGAGTCTTCTGGGGTTTGTGGAAATGAAGTATGTTGAACAGTGGAAAGCTATGGTCAGCAAATCGGAAAGAGAGGGACAAGATACAAGGAGGAAAATGCTTTCATAAAACTTAAGTTAAGCTTATTAACTATTCATCTTCTATGCGTTTTTTTCCCCTCTATAACTTGAAAGTAAGTACTGACAGAGTAAGACAGTTGATAAAGATGATTATTTCTGTATTCCCTATCAGATGCTGTGTTTTTGAGTGGTGACTTGTGTACAATAAAGGATTATGTATTTTCAGTCTTGCAGAAGTGGTAGGAATAGGTGTTTTGTTTTTAATTGGTAGTTTCCATGTAGGATGTATTGATAGACAAAGTCCTGGCATAAAATATTTCTTACAGTGCAGCCTTGAACAGTTTTGAAATGGATTCCAGCAGTATTACACATACTAAACTTGAAATAAAAAACTCTGTGAACTGAAAATAAAAATATCAGCAAAATTCCTCTTATTTGTGGTCTGAATTTCTAGAGATGACAAATTCATGGTTAGTTTTAAATTGTGTAGAGTGGTCATGATGTAACTTGAAAACAGGAGAAAGTATTGGTATACTGTTTGCAGACCTTCTGGGGAAGTTTTGAAGAGTATGCATGTTTCACTTTGTGCTAGGTTTTCACTTTTCTGATTGCAAAACTAATCAACTTGTGTTGGGAAAGAAGAGGGGAAACTTGCATCTACTTCATGCGTAAAATAATTACTGCACATTTGTGACTTGATCGGGATCACTTTTTGCTTCTCTTCTGAAATCCTCAAGGTGGCAATCTTTCATCAGAGCTAAGCATAGTCGTGTTTTGTTTTTTTTTTTTTCCTGCACTGAATGTTTTATGTGCTGTCCTTGTGATGGCAACAAACACTTGCTTGAAGTGCTGCAGAGTATACTGCTGTCAGTTGGGTAGATGCTGAGTGTTGCACGTAGCTTGGACACAGACTGACTTTCATAGACTTGTGCAGTCTTAAACTTGGGCGTGGTGTACACAACGGTATGTTTATCTCCCTGCTTGGTAGTTATGAAAATAAGCACATAGAAAACTAGCTATGGTGGACTAGATTAAAAGTTTGTATGTATAAATTTATTCAGCAGTAGTGTTTGGGCCGGCTGTGGTGCATGCATGCAGATTTGTTAACTTCCCTGTAAAAATGGCTGAGAAAAGAAATCTGATTTTAGTTGTTTTCTGTGCTCAGAAGACTTTAATTACATCATTTTGCTATTGTAGACATGAATTGTAACGGGACATTGACCTACTCTCCTTTTGACTTTTGTGGTCTGACTTTAATAGGAAGCTCATTAATTTTTAAGATAGATTACCTAGCCCATCCTGACTATGAAACAGTTGGTGGGATGCAGTCTGCATCGTTTACTGATTTTATGCTAGGCCTGTAAATGCATGGGTTTAAACTGAAGCCTTTTCTCCTATCGTGTGGAAGAAAGGGCTGGAGTTCTCCAGTTCTAATTTCACAGGGAAGGGTTTTGGTAGCCCAAGTCCTATCGAATAGCAGATACACTTCAGTTCCACTTGCAAGCAGCTTCATTCCTGGTCTTCAGTTGCTTATTCATTTAGAGGAAACAAAATCCATGACACTGGGAGTGGTGCTGTTTCTTCTCCAGGTGTTGAATCTGAAGCTCAGAAATTGCCAAGGTGCCAGGGTCTGACACTGCATAGGGGAGCTGTGCCCGACGGGAGCAGACATGGGGGCAGGCACTGTGGTTCAGCACCAGAGTGACCGGGGAGGCCTTGCATGGCTGCGGTTGGAAGGGGCACTTCAAGAACATGCAGTCCAAACCCCCTGCCCTGGGCGTGGGGTTATGAGCTGGGTATGGACATGTGGAAGCTTTGCCCAGGTATCATAAAGTTTCCGGGTGTATGACCTCCATCAGCTTTGGTATCATAAAGTTTGCAGGTGTGTGTCCTCCATCAGCTTTGGTTCTCCTCATTTTGTGTCCCAGGGCACTGCATCCTGCTGAGATGGCCCCAAAAATTTGAGTAGCTGCTCTTGAACTGCCTAGCACATCTCTCCACGCCTTCTGTTATCCAAAGACTCGATGTTTTTTTAGGTCCCTTCCAACTGAATTCCTCTAATTCAAAACTTCAAAAGTTTCCAAAGCTAACAGGAAGGGGAGAGGAGGCTTCAGTGAAGCAAAGCTTGAGAATCTGAGTTCGTTTCTAAAAATAACCAGTAGATGACAACGTGCCCTGGGAGGCACCACCTCACGGAGGAGGGTATTTGAGTTGGCTTAGGGAAATGTTAGTGCTAATGTTGAGGAGTTGGCAGGCAGTGCTTGCAGACACCAAATACTTCTCGGATGTATTTTTTTTCTCCGTCTTGAAAGCTGAATGTGAAAAACCAAAAGCCTGTTTAATTCATTTCTGAAGTTGTAGAGAAAAAATAGAAAAGGTCAAGAAATGTAAAAACTTCAGTGAAGCTGGAATGTTAATTCAGTTGTGCCTAGCAATTGCTGCTGCCTTCCTTTGTACTTTTAAAATGACTAGCTTTGTAGGCTTTTTGTTCTTTAAATGAATTGGATGATTTCACAGATTTTTGAAATCTTTTTTTATAGTTTCTCTTTTTAATACCCAACTGTACAGTTGTATTAATGAGTTTGCTTTGCATTCCGTTTGTAAAGATTAAAGCTGAGGGTGAGACTTCATAGTCTGTGGAAACGTCAGTTTCCAGTTCTGAGAGTGCAAGCCCCCAACAGATCAGTTTTCTGTCAGCTTTCAAAGCCAAATGCCAACTCGAGCTGAGAAAGGGGCGCAGCAATTCTGCTAGCAGAGTTTGTAAGTTGTTTGTTGCTAATAGTATTATCACCTCTGATTGTTTTAGTGTAGGCTTTTTTATTAGTAACACAGAGACCTATTAAAGAGTGATGTAGCTCTTTTGACAGTCATAGTCTGATAGAGTTGAGTGTTTTCATGTCTTCAAAGCGGAAAAGGACTGGAAAAGCATTGTGGAGCTGTGAGGGAGCTGCTGTGTGAGCCTGCTACCCCCAGCACACCCTGTTGCTCCTTCCCACTCCTGCCCTGTGTCTTGTGGCCTCCTCTGCTGCTGCTGTGCCCTCTCCTGCTGGAAGTCAGACGACGGAGATGGCCCGTGGTAAAGCAAACCTTAAAACAAGAAAAATGGGAGAGTGGGAAAGAGAGTTTCTGGAGTTAGATTTGCTGCTGAGGAAAAGGTGTGTAAAACTTCTGTCACTGTTTATATACTTTTGTGAGGTAAGCCATTCTTCTAGTTGTACACCAAAACCAGCATGAGTGCTGGGATAGTTTGGTAATCTCTCTGTTTTGCCTGATCAGTTTGTTCTGGTACCTGTAAGAATAGAAAGGAGATGTTGCTGACTGTAATAGGCAAAATACAGGGTTAGGAGGCTTACCTCCATCCATATTCAGTGTGGAGGTCACCATTGAATATTTTTCATCTCTAATTAGGATGTTGAAGTACTTAAGCTTTGGGGCATTTGTGTGAGAGCTTCTGATTATTGTTTGAAAGGATCTGTTAATGAAGTGAAGGTGAACTTGGTTTCTGTTGTGGATAGCGCTGGAAACCGAACTTAAAAGTTGCATGGAAAATAAGCTGGGAAGACTTGTAGACAATTCTACCAGAATATTAGCTGTTCTGTTTTTTTCTCAACAAGGTGGTTATTAAATACAGCTGAGAGAGACTAGCTAAGAAAGTCTAATAGAAGTTCAGGCCATAGTTTCTCATGGTTTGGACTTGCTATGGAAGTATCTTACTCAGGTGTGTAGCAGAAATGCCCTGAATTGCTTTCCAGTGGTTCTCATGCCTTCATATGTTTCTGTCCCAAAGCCGTTGCAGTTTGTTCCAGAGAGCTGGTGAAAGATGAGAAAACAGCGACAAGTACTTGAGGAGAACTGTAGGCATGGCGGGAAACTAAGATGACTTTGCTTCTTATAAGTCCAATTACTAGCAAATTTGTTTTCAATCCTGTGCAATTTAGCTTTTTGGTCGTGCTGTTAAGCTGATAGATTCTAATATCCTGCTTGGAGTAGCCTGATTATTTTTTAAAAACTTCCTGCTTTAGTAAGAGACTATTTCTGTCCTCAGTAGTTTAATTCCCTGATCTGGAAGATTCGTTTGCACGAGCAGTTCCATTGACTCCCAGAGGACTCTGCATTCAGACTTCTCAGCGTTGGCACAGACGCATAAACCAGCCTCTAGTTGATGTTAATTTACAACACAGACTTATTTTAGTCTCCAGCCTTTCAGGGTGTAAACATAGCAGTTCCAGACTTGTAGTTTTTGTAGCCCAAGTTTCGCTGTGTGTGTCTAATGTTAAACTGAACTTATTTTAATGTATGTGTTACGTCTGTAGTAGCCAGCACAAGTCATTATTGAATGCTAACTATGGTTTTTATGTTCTGTAGTGCCAGTAATTAGCTAGTAAAATTCAGTATTGAATATTCTTCAGACAGAAAATATAACAAGAATTTTTCATGTTTTACTTTGAGCAGTGTTTCATGATACTGATTTTCATATTCTGCCCAAAATAAGCAATATGATGTTTTTGTGCTTTATTTGGAGCTGAGTTTAGGGGAACTTAGAGTTTTGTACGTAGTATGGTATCCTGAGGAGGAAATAAATGGCACAGGGTTTGCATTCTGTCTTAAGTCCTTCAAGCACTCTACAGTATCCTTTTTAATGTAATTTGGTGTGTTGTAAATTATACAGATACCAAGTTCAGAGGTTCGATAAGTTTTTCCTTTTAATGTTTTAATTCAGCTATTGCATTTGACATATCTTTTCTTCCCTAATAGGTGCAGGCAAAACACCGACCTTAGGAGGAGGATTCCATGCCAACCTGGGAAAGGAGTCACGAGCACAAACTCTACAGAATGGTATCCACAAGCTTTAATCTTATTGATGTGACTTTTTTTTAATTAACATGATTGATTTGCTATTAATTACTAGTTTTGAATGTGACCTCAAAACCTTGGCAGGCCACTTGCTAGTCAGTAGACAAGTCTGCCAAGTGCTGACTTTTCCTTGTGCTCTCATTTGGTTGTTATACCTGATTTATGAGGTCAGGTAGATGGCTGACAAAGGGTAATGGCACCTTACAGTACTACTGAAGTTTAAAAGGGCTTTTTCAAGGTTGATGTGCCAATCGCACATTTGTTATCTGTTAACCTACTTCAGCTTTTTATTTCATCAGTTTTCAGCATTCTTGGAATGTTTTATGCATGTTTATTTTAAAGTATAATTGTTGAAATGCTTTTGTTTTTATATAGTATAAAAGTAAAGATAACACACATTATGCACACTTCATAGTAATCACATGCTTAATACGTGACTGAACAGAAACGGGAAAAGTAGAAAAGATTTTAGTGTTCAGAGAATGTTTAAGGAAATGGTCTGGTTACATGCTATCCATTTTAATTGAGTTCTTCCTAATGTACCGTCCTTAAAGAGAATGAATAGAAACAGCTTTTATTCCAGTAACCTAATGGTCTTCCAGTTTCAATTGCTGTTGCTCATATCAATTTAAAGGAGTTGTCATTTTTTGGCTAATGAATACTCCTGTCTCACAACTCCTGGAGATGACAGCTGATGGACTGTCATATCAAAGACTCAGAAGCTGCTGTGTAATTAACCAAGGGTGTTAGATGGGTTTTACTGATACCATGCTTGTTTTAGGGGATATATTAAATAAAGGTATTTTCCTCAGTTAGTCTTATATACAATTCAGTTACTGTGTCTGCATTGATATTGAAAGGATAAGATTGATCTGTTATTGTATCTGCATATGTAGGGAAAGAGTAAGATTGATCTGCGCTATTGAAATATACCCAGATTGTTTTGCTCAGCAGTATTTGGCTGATTTATATACAGATTATTTTATTGGGCTATTTGTACCAAACAGTGTCAAGCCCTGCTTGTTTGATACAGTAAAGCTTGCACTTTGGATGTGACACTGAAACCTGCTCACAAAGTTACTATCTTAGGAGTTTTGAAAATCACAGAATCACAGAATTTCTGGGTTGGAAGAGACCTCAAGATCATCAAGTCCAACCTCTGACCTAACACTAACAGTCCCCACTAAACCATATCCCTAAGCTCTACATCTAAATGTCTTTTAATGTCTGTATAAACTGTACTGGTGGAACAAAACCACTAGAATACCATTTACAGCTGGTGAATTTGGTCATTGGATGAAGTTACTTTAATCATACTGTAATATTGCATAGGTATTTTAAAAAATAAATTGGCTTGTTGTGCATAGGGACTGCTCAGTTACTTAAGTATAACTGTAAAAATTATAAAATAAAATGAGAGGAGAAAGCACTCTTTTTTTTGTTGTTCAAAAACCTGCTTTGGTAACTGCAATTAAATGCAGCCTAGGCATTGTTCTGGAATATAGATGACTTCTTAACGTTTGCTGGGGAATGTGTCTGAGCATCTTCCATCCCAACAGTTGTGTGTACTGGACATGTCAGGACCCCCTAATCATATACAGTGATCTTGGCTAAAGTCTAACAGCATCATAGAAAAGAAATTACAATTGTTTGAAATTGTTTCCCAAACAGTTCTGAAATAGGAAAATAATTTGTCTTTTTAGCTATACCTGTCTGAGGCTTTTAACAGTTTTCCTTCTTTTGTGGTGATCCTTTGTATTAAAAAAAAAAAAAGACACTTGGTCTTTGATTTCCATAGCCAACCTGTATTTGTCACGGTGCCAATCTGTCTCTGAGAAAGTTTGTTTCAATGAGCAAAGCAGTGTTCCTGTTCAGTCCCAGGCATAACAACAGCAGCTGCTATTTCAGGTAGAGCAATTGGTGTTTGAACGGTCTTTCTGCTGCTCTATAATGAGCTAGTTGTCTGCTGCATTTAATCACATTTTTAGCTTTATGTAGGTCTTAATTGCAAATTGAGCTATGGCAGTGAACTTATAAAATCTCACCCTGTCACTGTGTTCATGATGACTTTTTTTGCAATTGTGTTAATATCCGTTGTATTTATTCTTGAAGGTGTAGCAAGGTAAATGAATTTACTGTGTATCTTTGAAAGAAAATGTGTGTGGTTGTTCACTGAATGAAACTGAAGTGCTCTGATAGCTGACCGAAGAACAATGGGCAGTTGTCCCTGGAGCGCTAACGCTGTGTCGTTGGGAAGAAAAAGCTAAACTAATTATTTATTTGCTGGTACAGCCGTGTTTGCATTTCAGAGTTACCTGAGTTGCACATGACTGCTGAAATGAGCTGCCATTGGGATTCTGGTGCTGCACGACTTGTAAACGTGCTTACTGTAGCTTCCAGGAGGTCTGCTCCTTACTTAGGTCCAGGCTGCACACTGCCCTCAGTGTACGAACGCGCCATTTTCTCCTATATGGTGCTCTGTGTAGGCTGCTGCCAAAGGGAAGAACCAGGCTCCGTGGAAAGCAGCGATGGGCAGTGGAGCCCAGCTTGCTCTGGAGGTTGTCCCCGGTGTACAAGAGCAGCTGGGAGTGCGTGTGTGTGGTCTGAGAGCGCTGGCAGGTCTCACAGCTTGCCTGGTCTGCTTGCCAGCAACCTGCAAGCTTGACATGATCCGGGGAAAAATCCAGCAACGGAGCAGGAACTTTTTTTAAAAAAACAACGACCTCCCCCTGCTTGCACTTCCCTCCCCCATGTAGTTTGGGCCAAATTCTTCCTGTCTGTAATGCCTGTCTTTTCAGGGGAGGTGAAAGGGAGGTGATTTGGCCTCACTGTCTCTTATTTAATTCCTAGTAAAGCAGCTGGGGTTGGCTGAATGTACGATGCTGCTGTCTTTTGAGGGTTATAATTAAAGGACGCTTAGAATTAGATTTAAAGAAGTTTTTCTTTAGATATTCTAAAGTAGTAACTCATGTTTTTTTTTATTTTCCTCCATTCTGAAGTGAAGAAATGCCA
The DNA here is from genome assembly GCF_011077185.1 of Oxyura jamaicensis. Classification (NCBI taxonomy): domain Eukaryota; kingdom Metazoa; phylum Chordata; class Aves; order Anseriformes; family Anatidae; genus Oxyura; species Oxyura jamaicensis. Next base: position 46,974,985 of record NC_048897.1, on the reverse strand, counting down.
AAGTAAAGTCTCCAAACAACAACAGCAGCTTAAAACGTAGACTTTTCTGCAAAATCATTATTTTGTACATTGGTATTTACATGTATGCTCTCAAGAAAGTCATGGGCAAGCTGTGAAGGTTTTATGGTTTCCAGGCTTGTGTAAGAATATTGAATACACGCTACTAGTCTCCTTTATCACACATGCCTTTGCTGTACGTTTCCTCACTATTTATAACATGGTGGTGTGTAGCAGTTCATATTCTCTGCCTTTCTTTACTGAACCAGCTGATGTTTGTGGGTGTTTGGTTAGGAATTGGCTGCAGTTATAAAAACTGGAGTCTTGTTTACACTCGTTTGAAATATGTATGCAGAAAAGACCTAATACTGTTGTGTTTGTTCATTACCAGTTTGATTTTCAGTGTGCAGCACTGCTCTAACTGAGCGTGCTAAGCTCCACAGGTTCTGCAGCCTTGGGCCCACAGAATGGCTCATCTCTGCTCATGTAGAGCTCACTTTTTGTCGTAAAAGCCTGCACATCTGTGAGATGATAGAAGAGGTGTTTCAGCTTTGTTTTTAAAAGGTTTGACCAAATAACCACACAGTGCTGTTTCTGTGAGAAAGAAGAGTAGTGAAAGGAGAGTTAGCTCAGAGAGGGGACCCTTTGACAAGACTTTTCTTTGTCTGAGGTTCTTCAAATTGCCACAGTATTGCCCAGCTTCTGTGGGCACTCACAGGGCTGATATTGAAAGTTCTGTCTCTTTAAATCTCATTTTACAGCTCTGTGCTACATTACATAATCTCTCTAAATAGCTGGTTTATTCTTGCTTCCTTGCAGGCAATCTGCTCTCGCTATATCCATGTCAGATCCATAGTTACAAGGGAGTTGTTCTTGACTTGGAGCTCTGATACTTTCAATAGTCTTCAGTGGCTGAAAAGAAAAGGGAGAGGGGAAGGAAGGTCAATGGTGTGATTATAACTTGAAAGCCTCAGTTGCAGATATTCAAATTTGGTTAAAACTAAGTTTGAGGATTGCAGCTGCATCTAGCTTAATCCAATTTCTGAACTGTTGTGCTGTGTTTTTAATCATTACTTTAAATGAATGTGCTTTCCCTCAGTCCTCTTAAATGCCAAAATGTAGCTAACAGTATTTTAATTCTACATGGGAAGGCATTTCTGAAGATGTTTTCTAATGCATTTTTGACTGTTTAAACTATTTACTTAATTCTTTAACGTTTGTTGTCATCCCTAATTTCATAGCTGGTTTATTGCAAATGATTATAGAAGACTCTATTTCCTACCAGAACTGTCCAGTGTGAATTACACCAGGACAATATATTACGCACATGAAGAACAGATGTATTCAGAGAAGAGAACTGGAGAACACATCTTTATTTAACAAAACTGAAACAACAAGAGGGCAGAAGTGAGTATACAATAATATAAGGATCTCTGGAGGTCTGCAGTCAAAGTGGTGGCTTTGAAATTGCATTAAGCTGTTCAGGGCATATTGCAGCTGAGCTTTGAGTATCCCCAAGGATAGATATGATGTAGTCTCCCTGGACAACCTGTTCTAATGCTTGGCCACCCTCAGTGAGAAGAATTTTTCCCTTATATTTAATGTGATTCTTGCCTCTTGTTCTTTTGCTGTGCATATCTGACTCTTTATAACCTCCCACTGAGTAACTGAAGACACCAGTAAGACCCCCTCCCTTAGTTTTTCTTCTGAAGACCAAACAAATTCAGCTCTTGGCCTCACATCATGTTCTCCAGTCTCCCAGTGATCTTAACAGCTCTTTGCTGGACTTGCTCCAATATGTCAATGCCTTTCTTGTGCAAAGAAGTCCTGAACTGGACAAAGGACTCAAAATACAGTCTCACAAGCACAGAATAGGGGGTAATAACTACTTACCTTGACCTGCTGGCTATACTTTTAATAGTGCAGTTCTAATATAGAGTTAGCCTTCATCACTGAAATTGGGTGCTGCTGGGTCATGTTCATTATTCCCTAAGGACTCTAGATCTTTTTCTGCAAAGCTACTCCCTAGTCAATCCCCAGCCTGTATTGTTGCTGTTAGTTCTTTATTGGCAAAAAAGAAATAATTACATTTGCCTTGTTGAGCTGTGTGAGGTTTGTCAGCTGGTATTTTGCAGCATTTTAAGGTCTTTCTTAAGGATCTTAAGGCTGAGGGGAGCCTGACTCACCTGTGGTTTCCTACTTCCTCCTCAGGAAGAAAAGTCTGAAACACTTGTAATTCTTCCAAGTCACAGAGAACCTCAATTCCTACAACCTCTTAAAGATTTTAGAGATACTACTTTTTACCAGCTCCATTAGCATCCTCAGGTGTATCCCATCCAGTCCTGTTGGCTTGTGAATGTAGAGTTTGCTAAGTGGTCCCTTGCTCAGTCCTTGTTTGCCATGCATAGTAATCAGTTTCCTCCAAACTCTGGTAAAGAGATCTCTGAGACCTGAAAATGACATTGCTGCAGAAGACCAGTGGGAATCATGAGCTGCTATGAAGCCAAGCTGGCCCCAAGAACACATCAGTATGGAATGGCATTGTGCTTTGGAGAAATTGTCCTTGAAAACCGACCAGCCCCTGTCCCTTTTGCTCTCCTTGGAAGCACTCCAAGGTGTCCTGCTTACCACTTCTCTGAACAAACTGAAGCCTGCTCTCTGAAATCCAGGTACCCATCATCCTCACACCAAAAGGATCTTAAATTTTGTCGTCTCAGGGTTAATGTAATCAGGCTTGGCATCAAACTTCATATTTTCCACCACTTCTTCCTTTCTAGACAATGGTAGGTATTGCAGAAGTTAGAGTAGTTTAGTTGGAAGGGACCTATTAAGGTCAAGACCAGCTGCCTGACCACTTCAGGACTAACCACAAGTTAAAGCATATTATCGAGGGCGTTGTCCAAATGCCTCTTGAACACTGACAGACATGGGGCATCAACCATCCCTCCAGGAAGCCCGTTCCAGTGTTTGACCACTCTCACAGTAAAGAAGCTTTTCCTTATGTCCAGTCTGAACCTGCCTTGGCACAGCTTTGTGCCATTCCCTCGCGTTCAGACATTAGTTACCAGAGAGAAGAGACCTGCAGCTCATTCTCCCCTTCTGCAGGAAATTGTAGAGAGCAATGAGGTTGTCTTTTTTATCCTATTTTTCTCTAAACTAGACAAAACAAATGTCCTCAGCATCTCCTTTTAAGACATGCCTTCCAGCCCCTTGCCAGCTTTGTTGCCGTCTGGGTGCAGTAAGGTACAGGTTCATCACAGTGCGTTTCTAGGTTGACTTACTCAGCACTCATGCTCCTGATACAATCCAGAAGTCTCCTGGATTGCTTTGCCCCACTGTGATTCCCTTCCAGCAGGTGTTGGGGTGTTTACAGTTTGCCATGAGAGCCAGGATGGCTTCCTGTTGTCTGAAGGAGGCTTCATCTTCAGCATCAGGTGGTCTGTAGCAAGTGTTCTCGGTGGTGTTTCCATTGTTGGCCTTGCTTCTGATCCAGGATCATTATGTTGTTATCAGCCTGTCACTTGTTCTGCAGCAAAGCTTCATGCCTTCATTTAGGACTAGAAGGAATGGCTTTGAGTTGCACCCAGAGAGGTTTAAATTTTTATATTGGAAATGAGGGGACATTTCTTCTCAGACAGAGCAGGCATGGGAACGGGGTTTGCCCAGGGAGGTGGTAGAGTCACCATCCCTGGGGGTGTTCAAGGAAAGGTTGGACATGGTGCTTAGGGACATGGTTTAGTGGGTGACATTGGTGGTAGGGTGATGGTTGGACCAAAGAATCTTGGAGGTCTCTTCCAACCTTTCTGATTCCATGATTCAGGCTGTTCCTTTGCATAAAATGAACACCTTTTTTTTTCCTCCTTTCACCTTCCCTGTCTGTCCTTCCCATAGAGCCTGTAACCATCCATCTTATGATTCCGATCACACAAGCTGTCCAACCATGTATCTGTGATTCCCAGCAAACTTGTAGTTTCACAGTTGTGCATAGTCTTTGAATTCTTTGTGGTTGTTTTCTTTGCTGGGTGAGGTCTTTTCTTTGGCTCTTCCTTGTCTGTCAGCTACAAATGTATCTGGCCTTGATTTTGGTAATGAAACTTTGAGTCTAATCTCTCTGCCTTACACTTTCTTGCTTTCACTTCTGTTGTGGTACAAGCTAGTCTCAATGTTTCTACCTTTGATTAGTACCCCCCGTTGCATTTTCTTTTATTGTCTCTTCAGCTAACCATTGCTTTAAGTTGTCCTTGTCTGGGTTTGTCATGTATTCTTTATTCACTAAGGCTTTGAAAGACTTACTCTTCTAGCTAGACCATTGCCTTGGTCTTACCCTCTTTGACCGATCTACTGCCTTGTCCCTTTATTAGTCCTTTGTCATTAAGAATGTAATTGATTCATTTTCTTCATCTTTCTGTTTGGCGTGTTAGCTTTGCCACGTCTCCTTGGGGAGGATGTAAGAGCCTATTTCCTTTTTCATTTGGGATAATCTTTTCTTTTTTTTTTTTGTTCGTACTAAGTGCAACTGTTTAGTCTGGAAAACATCTTCATTCCTAAATACCTCTTCCATTTACTTCATGCCTCTTCGATCCAGTTTGTGGTAGGGTGGGATTCAGCTGGCAAATCTTGAATGTCTGTGTGAGCTCCTTCTCCTGAACTCTGTTCAGGGTCTCTACAAAGAGGTGGACAGATTCAGGGTGTGATTAAGGAACGACCTGAAAGGAAGTCATACATGACTCACTCTTTGAAGTGCCTCTTCACTCACTGAAAGGAAGTCTCGATTGACTAAGCTCAGATGCTCATCTCTGAGGATGAGGGTGATGAATCCTACGCTTTGGTGTCTGTGTTTGGGGATCATCTTGACATAGACTTAACATGGCCAAAACTGAACTACTGAATCACATCCTACTGTCCTGCTTTTTGCGTGTTAACAAGCTCAAGCTTCCTCCCTTTGAGGTCACTCACAGCTTTCCCTCTTTCTGTCTTGTAGATTCATCCCCTCTGCTAACACGGGTGGTTCTTAGACATAACACTCACATATTTGTTTCTTGCACAAGTGTCTCTTGACCTTTGCTCTCGCTTTTTGGTCAGAATATGCTACAGAGATGGGAAAGCAGAAACGTTTTGACTTGGGATGTTAAATCTTTGGTACCATAACAACTTCATGGACGACTTTTAAAAGGCATGTGTTTTTTCCCAACCTGTTTGTTCTTTCTCATTTGTGATCGGTGTTACTTATCACATAACTTTTCAACAGGGAATGTTTCTGTTGGTATGGGGCTGCTGTGTTTGTGTTCCAGTGCATCGCACCTCTGTGCTTCTAAGCTTTGCTTGAGTCTCAGTAGGTACTGGCTTTCCTGGTATTCTGCCTTCATGCAGGCTCTCGTAGGTCCCAAAAGTACGGCCCACAGCTCAGATGCTGGAGGCCCTGCTGGCTGACCTTCAGGGTATCTCAATAAATTACACACCTTTCTCAGAGCTTCAGCTTTCTGGCTTTGCAGGGAACTTCACTGATCAGAAAGACTTGAAGAAACAGACAAACCATGAATTGAGAAATACTATTGGGGAGGGGGGCAGACCAAACAAAACAGGAGGAAAATCCCTTTGTAGCTGGTATTGTTATTCCAAAAATATGGATAAAGAAGCAGATTAATGTGTTTCTCTGCCTGCTTCCCTATTACTCTCAGGAACCTGTAGAGTTTGATTCAGAGGCATCTGAGGAAGCCAGGCTCCTCCTGGTACTGCCGTTCTGAAAGCATTCATGCAGCTCCTCTTCCAGCACATGGATGGTCTTTCTCAAATGGGTTATGAGACCCTGTGTTCCACAATCTTCACATACTTGTTAAAAGATCAGTCAGGTATATCAGCTGATCTGGGACAACCTTTTGCTTATATAGGATTGATTAGTATCTACTTGAGTTCAGATCTGAATAAAGTTTCTTGTTGTAAGTGTTGGCTGTCTTTGTTTTGATAGAGCATGATGAATGACGTAGCTGTGTCAGAGGTGCTTTCAGGGCTTCTGATGTGCTGCTTTGTCCTCACAGGGTTTCTAGGGAAGAGGGGCTGCGATCCTTCAAGTAAAGAGTAGAGGATCTGCTGGAAGTACTGTAATGGTAGGATTTTGCCATGAAGATGGCAGCTTAAAACTTTCAGCACAGCATCCCAGCCAGTCTCTCCTTGTCGTCTTTACTCTGTTCCTGTGTTTGCTTAGCCAGAAAAAGGAAAAATTAAAAAAGGGACTTCCAAAATCAGATGGAGGTGTTGGTTTCATCTGCATGTAGACTCGGGACAATCTCCATTGTTACTCTCTTAATTTTCAAGATTGTTCTTGAAAGTGGGGAGAAAAAAATAGTCTTAAAGGAGTTAACAGAAGCCTTCTGTTGTATTAACTGAGACCAAAAGAACCCCTGGTGTTCAGCTGCTTTGAGTTGGCCTGACTCTGACTGGAGTTAAATATGTCTTTCATGATTCTTGTGCTCTGTCTCCTCTCCTGTCTCTTGTCTGTCTCCTGAGTTTATTAGTTGGCTGTGGGCAAGAAAACTGTTGTGCCAGGGAAGCACAGATCTCTGCTTCTTTTTGTCAAACAAAAGAAGGAATGCTTTCTAAAATTCTGTGCACTTGTGATACTTCTGGCTTAGGTTTTAAGGTTTTGGTGTCTTGTATCTTAAGAATTTTCCCCGTTAACTTTGACAATGTCTATGTGACAGAGTAGGACAATACCTAGCACGTTTGTGGGATTTGCTGACAGAGATTTATCTCCCTGCAGCCTCGTGTAGATAATTGGAACCTGTCATTTCTCTGGAGAGCAATCCTTTAAGTAAAGACAGTTTATCTAGCGGGCTAATGTTTTTTGAAGCATTCACTTTTTATAGTACCATTCATAAGGAGGTGAACTTGGATATTAATAGGTCTAGCTTCCTACTTGCACGCTGTGATAGAGAATAGGTAACAGCCTCTCTCCCCTTTTTCCCCACCCCTCCAGTAAGGTCTATGAATTTCTGTGCCACCTCTTTTAACCAGCTTCTGAATTAAACCATTTTAGCAGTGGAAGGTTGTTAGACAAGTTTAAAATGCACTTTGACTAGCATAGCTTTGATTTCACTTCTGTGTAGCTGCCACTCTGCTTTTTTTCATGAAAATGTACATCACTTACATGGCATAGGACTGTTTTTAAATGCTTAAATGTGATTTTTGAAGTGTTTGTCATTTATCGGCACTATGGCTATACCACAATATAACCCAGAGGGGGAGAATTCTTTTGTTTCCTCTTAATGCTGTTCCCTGATAGCACCTAGCTCCTTACTTCACATGCTGAAGCAGTGCAGGGAAGCGTTATCTCAGCCTGAGGATCTGCAAGCATGACTTGCTGATGGAGCTGTTGCAGCTTTCTTGGAAGACGGCTTTTCCTAAGAATGGCCCCAGCCTTGACCTTCCGGACCCCTATGCTACGGGATTAACAAATGCTGGAGTAAACTCAGTGTCTGTGTACATTGCTTTTAAAAGGAAGATTTACTTGTTTAAGTTCTTGCAGACATGTTTGCGCTCGTTGTCACCTGCGCTTTGCAGCTGGAGGCAAATAAGCTGTGATCCCGAGCTGCTTTCTCTGTGTCGTGGTGGATGGTGTCGGTGTAAGCACACAGTGGCTGCAGCATAGGAACAGGCAGGTGTCAGTCAGTGTGGGACCGGGATCCAGGCGGTGACAGCTCCAGCCTGCCTGCCACAGGCCTTGCAGGCACACTGTGTGCATCCCTGTCGTAGGGATGCAATAACACCTCTGGGCACATCTGGCACAGCGTCTGTCACGCATCCCGCGGTGGCTGAGGGAGCAGTATCAGAGCAGTGCGTGCAGTGGTGCTTCCCCACTCGTCTTGTCTCATTGTCTTGTTCCTCATGCAGAAACTGATCTGTAGCTTTGATCATCCTCGTTGCCCTCCTGGTTCTGCGATGTGCTTCCCCGGATGGATGAGGGCTGCCACGTTTTGTGCTGTTCAAAGGTAGCTCAGGGAAAGGCTTTGGGCGCTGCTCACTGCATTGCTGCACCAGCCTTTCTCAGACGGGTGTAGTACATGGGTGAAAGACCCACATGTAAATATAATTAGTTACAAATGAGTAGGAACTACAGCATGCTGTACCAGGTATGAAAAATGTGTTCTGTGTGAGGGTCCTGCATCCAATGCGGTGGCAGACTGACCAACATCCACCTCCTCCTCAGAAAAAAAAAAAAAAAAAACAACAAAGAAAGGCAACAACAAAAACCCTCAGGTGTTAAAAAACAAAAACAAACAAAACCTTTCCAAGCCTGAACCAGGACAACTCTGTGCATGCATGCAAGTTATTTTTAACCTGAATGGTCTCTGTCATTTGCTGTGCTCCTGTGGGTAGTTGTGTCAGCCTGGGAGCTGACGTGCTGTGGTGCACGGGTGGCAATGAGGTGTTGTGTAAAGGGTTGGGAACTTCTTCAAGTGGTATTGCCGTTGGAAACCTTAGTTTTGTACAGCTACAGCTGTGGAGGCTGGCTCCATGGTACATGTCTGGCAATAAAGCTGGTTTGTTCCCTGGGTTTCACAAGAAAAACAAACAAAAAAACAAAACAACAAAAACAACAACCAGCCAAAACAAACATACAAAACACAAGAAACCAACTCTTTTTTTCCTGCTTCACTTTGCTTCACTCCTCTGCATGCTGCCACAGAGTAGATGAGGGAACGGATGCTGTAGAGATGAGCCTCCTAAACCAGCTTTGCAGCAGGAGAAGCTGAACGCAGGACCACATTGTTCTTTTATTTTTTTACATGTATTTATAACTCACCGTCCTGTTACATTCAATCGTGCACAGTCAGAGTGAAGGAAGGTGTTTTCTGTTCTTTTGGCTTGACTTAATATGAGTGGGAAGCTTTTAGAAATGTTCTGTTCATTGACTGCTGCTGGCAGATGGATGCTCTCTGCTTGAAGTGCCTCAGGCCTTTATATCTTCCGCTTCCCCCCCTCCATCCTCCCAGCACACACCCTGGAGTGTGCAGGCTGTGCTAATTTAGTCGCAACTTAAAAAGGAATGATGAAGAAGAAATGCTCCACTCTAATAGAATTCTTGTCGCTTTCTACGTCTTCGGGGAGCACTCTTTCATTTCAGGATCCCTAAGGATTTTTTCAGCAACATGTATTAGCTGTTGTGAGATACTTCATTGGAACGGCAGTAAAATTCTTAATGCGTTAGGACCAAAATGCTAATTCTGTTTATGTATTAATCAATTAGAATATATAGCATACATGACATTCAGTTTGATTTTTCAAGTGATTTTAATAACTTAGGCTTGACTGTTTCTAATTCTGAGGTGGCCTTTCATCTGTATGAACTATAAACCAAACCGTTAAATAAACAGTTCATTAACCTGTTAGACTCTAACATTTGAATGAATTCCAGAATTTTACTAAATTGGCTGTTGCTGTGTCAAGAGCTTTCCCCCATTTACCAGCAGAAATGAGCTGTTAGAGCCGAGTTTAGCTCTTTCTTTAGCAGAATCGTAACATGTTACTATTTACTGATAAAAAGTGCATGTATTTCTAATTGAAAAGAATCCAAATTATACAGAACCAGAATTAAAACGTTTTTCTATGCTGATTACTGTACCTTAACTTAGCCGTGCAATTTTTTTAAGGCACTCACTAAGGTCGCCAGGTGGTGCTGTTACACGCTGATAGAAGCACTTGTTAATAAAGTTCAAATTCTAAAAGAAAATGCCGTTGTCATAATTATTCAACTGTAATTTCATGGGAGGAGTGGCAAGAGGTTTTTTTTTTTTTTTTATCTAATCAGGTCTTTAAAGTAGAGCTCTTCCTGAGAGTTTTGGTTTTGCTCTTCTAGCTGCTCGGTGTGAAATTTCCCACATGTTGTTTAGGACCATTTCTGCTGGAAAAAAAAAGAGGGGGGGGGATAATGTGCGTGGGATAATGCAAGAGGTTGCGTGCTGGGTGTGTGGGACCGTATCTGGGCTGTAGCCTAGGTGATTTCCACTTGGGTGATGAGCTTATGAAGTTTCTCATTAGATAATGAGGGAGGATAACCTGCAAGCACTGCATGTTTTATCAAAGGTTGAAGAATGAAGAGCAAATGTCTCTTCACAAGCTGAAAATAACCTGTTTCCTGAGTATCATTTAATCTAACCTTACAGTTTTTGAAAGGCAAGAACTCCAGCCTGTTATGGGAGGAGGCTCCTTACAAAAGAAATCAGGCTACGTGACTTTTTTAATATGTTCAGTAAATGTCATGCTCCCCCTTTTTCTAGGAAAAAAATCATACATCTAAAATAGTTTTTTTTTCTAAAGTCATATACTAATTATAGTAATTGGTGTTGTAAAGAAAGTTTCTTTTTTTCCAAAGGTTTTGTGGAAGTGGCTATGCATGGATGAACTGTGAAATGGGGGGAAAAGTTGCAAACTGTTCCTTCGAGTGAAGATTTGTAGTGTCTTTTTGTACTCAAGTAATTGAATAATTTTGGACAACATGGACAATTAAATACTAGACCATGTAGGCTAAGCCTAAGTACTGTTGAACACGTAGGTAAGATGAAGGAAGGTTAAGTAATTGTGGGAGGGAGAATGTTGTCAAAGGGTATGTCTCCTGAAGGCATTAGCATGGCTATGATTTCCTACACTGAGAATGTAACACTTCAAAAATGAATTGTATTGCTTCACACATCATTTTTTTTTTTTTTTTTTACTATGCATTGATTAGATTCTGATAGAAATTACAAGCAAATGATGTTTATAAAGCAGAGGAAAAAGTACAGCTTGATCTCCTTGAACCCAAGATGCAGCGTAGGTACGATGTTAGGTTCAGCACGCTTAAACCTGTTTTTGAGCTATGCTCTTTGGACCTCTTCTGGATGTCAGCAGGAGCTGTGTTTGCTTGGCATTGTTCTTTGGGATCTGAAATATGTATCTAGAAGTCTGGCTTTAATCACCTAGATGTAAAGCCTTTATACTGTTAAAACAAAGCTGTCCCAAACAAACACAGCATAAATTAAGTGAAAAGGTAATTGATTGCTTAGCTGTTCTAAAGTCAGGTCAGATTACCCCTGCTTCAACTGAAAGAGGCTTCTCTTAAGTCTGAGCAATAGCAAAATCAAACAAACGTGGATCTTTCTTCAAAGAAAGGTCATTAGCACTGAATGCAACTAAGCAAGTGGCTAATCACATTCAACTGTGTGACTCCCTAATAAATATTATGGTAATGAGCCTGTAATTTTTTTAACAAAATCAATTAGCGTTTGGATTTTTAGGGTAAGGCAGTATATTTTTTTCTTCATGTACTCTGAAACTACACAGTTGATTATTAGTACTTTTGGACAATATATTATGAGATGTGTGACGTTGAGGAAGCAGTTCAGGATCTTAGTTCCAGATTTCAGGGGTACACAGAGCTGGGTTCTGGTACAGGGATTAGACACAGGTTCTTGTGTATGATTGTCACTCATTATAGAGAATGCATGTGAATAACATCTGTACCTTCCGTGTACTAACTGATGACTTCCATGAATCACTTTTCAGGGAAAACATTCCATGCCATTTTTATGGTGGGAATCATGAACTTAGTATTGCCCCAAGTGGAGCCGTGCAGGGTTCAGTAGTTTGCACTTTACTTTGTAGCCCATTTTGGATGAATTTCTGAGAATGGGTAGCTCTCCAGAAACCAAGCAGTAGGTCAGGTCTGAGGTAGTACTGAGCTACTTTGGTGGCCATACAGAACGTGCTAAACCTGAAGGTCACCTCTTCCCTGTCCTTTCAGAACTGATGTCTAAAACACATCCATCTTTGATGCTCTGGCCTGTTGGGAAGCATCACGTTGTCTTGTCTAAAAGGGAGATAAAAACACTGCGGAGTCTCGTGGGCCATAGCATGGGTGCTAATCATTACAAGTTGTCTTGTTACGTTCAGGGTGTTACAGAGCCACCAATGCAGAAGGGCATTTCTGGTTCCTTTGGACACGTGCATGCACATGCAAGCATAGATGTATGGAAATCCTTTTACGTGGGAAAAGATGCTTTCTAAATCAGGTTAGGAGATTAATTTGTCTGCTCATAGAATATGCGTACTGCACATTATGAGGCAGCGCAGACAGCTGTAAACTTCTGCTTCCAGACTCTTGGTAGTGTCTTAGAGAAATTGGAGGAGCTGCATGCTGTGGAACTGCTCTCAAGGCTCGCTGCTGTACTTCTTGCATGCGTCTCACTTCCCTTCCTTGCTCAGACTGATGTCTTTAGAAAACTGTCCACTTTTTTTCTGAGTTCATGGCTTAACAAAATCTGAGGAGTGCTGGGAGCTGGTGTGAGAGGTGTGTGTTGGGGGGGATAAAAGGGAGCTGGGGGTTTTCCCCTTTCAACTGTCTTGGATAAATTCATCCTCTAATACTTACCTGATTTCTTATTAAAAAAAAAAAAAATCTAATTACTGACAGATTAGGAAAATGCTCTTGCCAAATACAAATGATTAACATTACAGACCAAGCTGCTCCAGTTGCACCTAGTCTTCAGGCTGAGGTTTTTATATGATACCTCTCCTGTTTCTTCCCCTAGGTGTGCCATGAAGTGAAATGGAGGAAACTGGCTTTGTGTGAAAAATCAGGAAATCAGTAATAGCCCTTAGTTTATCATTTACCACTCTCTAACTACCAGCCTCCATTTTAAACGTGAGATGAATTGTCAGCATTTGCTAATCCAAATTCATCCTCATTTCCAAAGGTGAGCACAGCTATCATCAGTAAATCAGCATCTGTAAATGAAGAAGATTTCGGAGGGGTTGCCTTGTTATTCTGAGCCCCATGCAGCTTGCCGAATCCAAGCAGGTGTTGTGTTTGCTTGCTTCCGTGGCTGTGAAAGCTCCCTGAGCTCAGGGAAATAGCTAGAAATAAAATTATTCAATGTCATCTGAAATCTTCTAAGTGATTTCATATGCAGTACTAATGTGGGTGAATAGCTTTGCAAGCGTAATCTCTTTCCATCTCAGAAAATGTATTTCTATACCTAAAGGTTTATTTTTTTGGGGGGGTGGGAGGCGATGAAGTAGTCTGATATTTTTTAGCTGCATGTAATCTTTATTTTAAAGTTTAAATACCGGGAAAATAACTTGCCAGCTTTCCTAATGATATGGTGGGAAAATACGGATCCTAAGACTATTCAAAATCATCTCTAAATAGACTTAGAAACTATAGTTCCTACCATGTGCTAGAAAAAAATACTGCTTCTGGTGCAAGCTGAATCAGTCCTTGAGCGTGTCAAGGAAGAATACCACTTTTCAAGTGATTTTTGGAACAAATCCAGGGTACTTGTGAGGTGACGTTTGTTGTCTGAGTGGTCTGTGTTGTTCCAGCTGGCCCTATACTAAAAGTTAACTCTTGCTTGCTGCCAGCTTCTTTCTTGAGAGCAAGTGGGTATCAGTGGCTTTGGACAAAATAAAGTTGTTCGGCATCCTGGGTCATAAACGCACTTCTGTCTCCGTTCTCAGTCCCCAGTGAACCTGTTGTACATTGATGGAAGATAGGATGCAAAATACCGTTAAGGAGGCGATTTCTGGTTGTGAAGAACTGGGCATAGAAATAATGTTATTTCTGAAGGATTTCAAGGCTGCTTGCATGTTCTTTCTGTCATTGGTTAGACACTTTTCCTACTGTATGTGTGGGTAGTTCTCTTTTTTAAGAAGGTTGTGTGTTTTTGTTTGGTTTTTAATCGAGGTCTTAGACATAGAGAGCTGAAGCTCTGAGGCTGCTTTGGATTTCTGCAAAACGTTGGCTTGTGCTAGGAAAGTCAAGTTGTGAGCTGACAGCGACACTGAATGTTAAATACTAAGTACTACCCTAAGAAAACTTCAGAGTACAGGGGAGTCTAAGTGGTGACATGGAAACAAAAATCAAGCTCTTCAGAGAGTACCCGTGGAGCGTCTTGTCACCCAGCAGAAGAGAGGACCTGCCTCTGTGGTGCGGTGCGGAGAGCCGCCTGCTTGCTCCTCCAGGTGCAGTCACTCAATGTCAAGCTATGAGGGATCTTTGTCAGATACCCGTTCCTAATTTAGTCTGTGGGAAGGAAGACATAAAAGGGAGACAACGTAATAGCACCCACTTAGAACAAAATGCTGTGCTGAAGTTTTGGAGTGTCCTGATTTCCAAAGGATAATAGGCACAGTTACAAGAAACTGAATGCGTGATGGAGTTGGAGCCCTCAGAAATGTGTGGCTGTGCCAAGGTCAGCTCCCCATCTACGTGAGCATGGTCTCAGGAGGAAGTTGAGTGCTGAAGCTTTTGATAAGTAAAGCTGGTTTAAACATAAACAGAGTGGGGTCTATACTTATTGTGTGATAAAGTAACAGGGCGGTGTTTGATCGTACGGACATGCTAACTTCTGCGCGTCCTGTAGCTACTTTGTCGGCCAGGCCAGTGATCATACGGACATAAGGTCATCATACACAAAGCTACGCTAAATTTCATCTGCCTGTCTGCTTTTCTCATCACTCTAGAGTGAAATACAGAAGGTAGGAAGGAGAAAGGGCCGGATTGTAATAGTTCTGCAGAGGGCAGCTGGGTCCTTGGGGTTGGTCAATACAGCAGTACAGCCTCTGAGGCCGGCAGAGAGGAGGCCGCTCATAGCGTTAACAGATCCGAGGCAGGCAGTTGTTTGTTTTTTCTTGTGGATCTTAAGAGGTTAGTAAGTAGAACTTACTCTGTGGACTCTACCAAAACAGTATTTATTTATTTATTTTTAGGTTCAAGATGATGCTGATGTTAAGTGATTCCTTAGGGCAGCTTCCTTGATTGTAGCTCCACAAAGTCAAAGAGGACAAAAGTAAAAATTAATTTTGGTGTTTACAGCACCTACCAAAATGAAATTCTGAGGCAGGTAGTGTTTTATAGCTAGCTTATTAAGAAAAAAAAAAATCCAAACACTGTCACTAATGAGAAAAATGTTAAAAAGTTAACACCTGTCTGTTTCAGGCTTGGGCATTATTGAGATGGATCATTCTCCCAAGTGGTATAAGAACTATTTCTGAGATAGGTTACAATCAATATTCCTCCTTGTATTAAACATCAGTGCCTACCCTGTAGGAGCAGTGGCTGTGTCAGGGGAGGGGAATCCATGTCTCCTTTAATGAGGTCCGTTAGGTTGCTGCATAGCAATCATCACATAAATCCACTGATTTCTGTTTAAGTCTTTAGTCAGTGTGTTCTCTGGTAGCTATTTTTCACCATGCCATATTACCTAGGGGGAAATTAATTAATAATGCATCTAGTCCTGGATATGTATGTTTAATGGGTAATCTCGCATCCTGTCTTGGAGTCAGACTGCACAGAAAACTGTGTTGCACTTGATCTTTGAGGTTTAGCACACGAAGAGGAGAATGTAGTTGTGCTTACCTGAAATTGTCTTTAACTACTAAGGACCGGCACGCTGAAGCTGAGTGGATCATCTAGAAGAGCCAAGGAAGTTGGTATCTAAAGATGTGATTATGGAAGAAATTCCACGTAGTTTGAGTGGTGTTGTGTTTTAAACGTTGTTGGTTGTTTTTCTCAGTGTCATTAATACAACATTTAATTGAAGAATTAGAATGGAGTGGTGACTATGGAAAAAGTTTTTGAAGAGGCGGGGAGTTGAGTAGGTGGATCTTTGCTCTACAGGCTGGGTTGTTCTGTCAGATTGCCATTGGGTTTGTGTTGTTGTGCTGCCAAACTGTGAATGGGCTGAAACGCTGCTGTACTGAACCAGCAGAGATGGCAATTTGGGGATCGTGGGGAGAGGATGTTTCCTCCTCTTCTGTACGTTCAGAGCACACAATGATTCTGTCATAAAAAGTTGCCCCTCTCTTAAGCTTTACGATTTTGCAAAAGCATGAAAACTTCAACCTAAGAAACCAACATGGCCTATTTTTCTTCCACGGGGTCGCTCCATAATCTGCGTTTTACTTGTGTCTTGCTCTTCCTGGATTCATATGTTCCAAGCAGTGGGGCTTTCCACCAGTTCCCTTGGGAAACTATTATGAGGTCCGATGAGTTGTGCTGTAAGTTCTTGTTAATATGGTGCTTACATTTTCCTTTAAGTTCATGTTGTTAGTTCTTAGTCATGAGCTCATGTGCATTTCTATTTATGGCTTAAACTTGCATTATCTTCCAGAAATCTACTGATCTTCTGCTCCTCTCTTAACAAATCATGTTCAGTAATGTGATGAAGGCTGGACGTTCAGTCCCTGGGTCTTTCACTGTCGTCCCCCCGCCACCACCATCTCCCTCTTTAATTTGAGGGTGACTGGGGTTCCTGACGAAAGCAAGGTCTGGGGATAAATCCCTCCACCTGGAAAAGTTGCTAGCGGTATATTGTATGTACTGCATAGGTCCTTATAAATGGAAGAGATTACATACATAAAGAGGGATACTGCTCAAATATGCCAAATGTTTTCCAAGAGGGACATGATGGCTCTGTAGAAATACATAGATGGCATTGTAGTTCTAACCCTTCACTGGAACAGTCTGTACATCTGACTTACATAAATGTTATTGTTTAAAGAAACGTAGGACTGTGTCTGAAATAGTGCCTTCTCTCTTTGGCCATAAATCTCCTCTCAACTCCAAGCCAAAGCAGATAGCACAAGAGACCGGTTTGATAAATAGCATCACCGATCTACTTCATTGTTTAACTGAGATTTGTGGCAACCTTCACTTATTTTTAGTTTTAAAAGGAAGGAAATGCAGAAGTTGAGGCTGAAGCTCTGTCCCTAACTTCTTCCATCGTGTATGGGCTGTGCACAGATAAAATTATCAGGCCGTCATAGCTCTGATCTAAATAGGCCTTTTGTAGTAGTAAAGGAGAGCAGCCCCCTCACATTCATACTCCTCGTTATCTGTAGCTGATGGACTCAGCTGCCAGGGACAAACTGAGGGCAGAATTTCATTCTTTAGCTGCAGCCCGAATAAAGATTGATGCTCTTTTACCTAACCACTGGGTTTCTTATCCCTTTTAGATAAAGGAATGAAATATTTGACTGCTCTTGTCAGCCTCATATAAAAATATCTTAAATAAGTATTAACCTAATACAATCTTTCTTGTTTTTGTTATGGCTCCGTGCCTTTTCCAGCTTGATTTCACTTCTTCTCTTTCTGCTTCCATTTTTAGATCATGTTTTATCTCTTATCCCTTTGATATCGTTAATAACTGCCTCTTTTTCTTCGTTCCCCCCCCCATCTACTTTACTCTGCATCCTTTTTCCCTTGATGCTTTCTCTCCACATTTCCCTTTTTGAGGTGGTTTAAGGACTTTGCCAATTAGTTGATATTTATGAAGTTTTTACTTTTGTGATTACTGCATCATACGTATTTGCCAGCTGGGTATGGTCTGGATGGGGAGAGAGTGCCTTTTTTTTTTTTTTTAACGTTTGCATGTAGAATTGGAGAAAGCAAAGAAATTTTAAAAAAGGAAAGAAAAAAGGCAACCCCAAGCCAGAAGCTGGGAGTAGCATGAGGCTTGCAGGCCTTTTCCAGTCCTGAAGCAGCAGCAGCCGCCTTAAGGCCAAGCACAGGTTGAGAGCAAAGAGGTATTCGTCTCTGTCAGTAAGGTTTTTTTCTGCATTCACAGTTGGATGTTGGGGAGTGGAAATAATTTACCACTACCGGTTTTATTTGACAGAACAACTGGCATGCAGAAGAGCGGAGCTGAACTGTAGGGGAGGAAAATTGTTCTGCATGTGTCTGAGGACAAGTAAATTCTCAGGCATGTAATAAAAGATAAGTATTAAAAAGTGGACAAGGAGGGTAGGGTAGGCTTACAGAGATGCACGGGAGCCCTTTGGCAGGAAAAGGGCAGGGCTGGGCCGGCTTTTATAGCAGGAAAGGTGGATTAAACTTTTTTTCTTAGATGTTCTTCGTATGTATGACTCTAGCTAATAGTCACTGCAGTGCAGCGGAGAGGTAATTGCTCAGCTGCAGTCACTCGATTGCTTCTGCTCTTGTCTCCATCTCCTTGCCCTCACCCAGCTGCAGTTCTGGCCAGGGGATACCTCCAGCTCCTGCCTCCTCCTCACCGGAGCGGATCAAGTGCAATTACTGGGGTTCCTGCCTGCTTCCGCCGTGTCCGCAGGACTCTGAAAAATGGCTCCTGTCAGTTTTCCGTTTTCACTCTTCTTTGCCTTGCAAAAGCCCTGATCCACAGGGAAGGCACTAGAACTTGCTGTCAGCGAGCAGATAACATTGTGCTGATTTATACGCCCTTCACATCTATGAAGTTTTCCATTGCAGCAGTGAATCCTGTTGTGTTCAGTCCTCACTTTTGTTTCGTTTTAAAGGTTCTGACAACTCTTAGCAATAGGCATCAGATTCTGTTCTCATGTGATGCTGCGTTCTTGAATTTCCCTAGTTCTGTAGATTGGACAAAGTTGTTTGTTACTTAAATGCTTTTTGCTTTGTAGGTGGGAAACAAGCTCTGATCTCTCTAATCATACTCAAATTACTTATTGTTTTTTAAAACTTAAAAAAAAAATCCAAGCTGCCAGATTATTTCATGAGCATTTTTTTTTCTTGCAGTAATGGAGAAATTTTGGGTGGCTGAGCGTAGTGCTTGGATCAGCAGTAATGCTCTGTGACAGCAGAAATATTTCATTTCTTGTTGTGACAAGAGTAACAATTGGTAATTGGTAAGTGTGGAGGGGAAAAAAAGCTTTCCGTGCATCTAGGTATAGACAAATCAGAAAAACTGTCATTTAAAATGTAATTAAAAAAAAATCACTGTCCAAATAAACCAGAGGAATCTTAAAGCACAGCCTAACTGATGGTGCTGTCAGAAGGGAGCCTTGCATGCTCAATAGCTACCATGACCTAAAAGCTCCTGATATCCTAATTTTTTCTTTCTAATTCCCGCAATGTCAGGTAAGTAAGGGCATCTTATATTAATCACGTGTGTGCTCTCGATTCTTGCCAGTGGTGCGGCCTTCCAGCTGCTTCAGCTTTGAAACAGACTTACATCTTACGTGAGTAAAAAACTCAATTGACAAAACTTCAGGAAAAAAAGGGCCCAAAACCCAACCACCTGAAGGATTTCAGTGCACTAACAACTAAATGAACGCATTAGCACGTATTTAAGCTGTGATAAGGCAGGCTCTTGTGTAAGCAGGTTGGATCAGAAGAGCAGCAAGGGCTGGGAGCAGTAGCAGAGAAGCGGGAGGAAGTGTAGGTATTGTGTGTACGCTTCTCTTTGACCCACTTAGGCTGTGCTCTCACACCGGCTTTAAGTCGATCCACGTGTGTGCTGCTGCTGACAGCAGTTCTCCTCGCCCCAGCCACCTTCCGCCAGTGTCAGGGCTTGGGAGGCCACTTGTTGAGTTATGGGGAGCTGCTCCAAATGAAAACTTTCTGTTCTTTGGGCTGATTTTCAGCAGGGCAGGTTCCCTCCTCCCTATCAGCATGCAGTTGCCTAAATAAATGTAGGGCTGGAGGAGGGAGCGCTGCCTGCAGCAGTGGCTTGGGCTTCAGCTGGACTCGGTTGTGATGCCGTGCCTTCAGATGTGAGTGATTCAACCACATGTTGCTTCTGTGGCTGTTTTTTTTAATGTTGGCATCAAGTGTGGTTTTTCTACTTGTGATAGCAGAACAGAAG
This sequence comes from Oxyura jamaicensis, assembly GCF_011077185.1. NCBI lineage: Eukaryota > Metazoa > Chordata > Aves > Anseriformes > Anatidae > Oxyura > Oxyura jamaicensis. The sequence goes on along the minus strand of NC_048897.1, from coordinate 46,955,375 downwards.
TGAAGTTCTGTAAGGATTTTGTTAGCAAAAAGTTCTGTAGCTGGATTTAAAAAAACAAGTAAATAATAATAAAGGATAAGAAGCAGGCAAGCTACTGTCTAAGGATGATGGGGCAAGAGAGCAATAGGTTAGGCACAGCCCTTCAATAAACTCTAGGGCTTCAGCAGCCTGTTGTTGAACCCTGAGTAGCATTTAGATGGATAAAATGCAAACAAGTCTGCAGCAGCAGAAGTACCACCTGCGAGGGGAGCAGGGTTCCAGGAACTCAATGCAGCAAATCGGAGGAGCTGCTCACAGTGCCAAGGTTTTCAGAATTGTAAGGCAAATGAATTCAAATGGCCAGTTGCTGTTGCATGAAAAGAGCCTGTCCCACGTGGGAGTGATATCATATAGTCAGGGAATGGAGAAGTGGTTTGGGGAGGGAGTTACGTGGGCATTTCGCAGGCCTGTTTTGGCATTAATGGAATACAAGGACCAAATCTGAGGGAATGAATACTTAAAGAAGTACAGATAAGTGCTGGGAAGAGATGTTAACAGCAGATTTTCTAGGTGGAAGAAAAGTAGCTTAGTATCAAATATTTAAGAAGTAGTTGGGGCAGTGACGACTATTTGCATTTTTAAGCCATTAATCGTGACGGCGCCTGCTAGCTCTCTGTAGCTGAACGAACGAGCCTCTGACACAACAGAAGGGCTCCTTCACTGGGAGGGATGGGGAGCTGCAGCTAGAATTTGGGGTGCTCCCGTGGGAGGCTGAAAGAATGGTTTAGGTGGATGTCAGCAGGCAGGGAACTGAGTGCTGCAGGTCTCTGCACCGAGGTAGTCTGGTTCTGGCCATAAGAAGGTAAAGTGGAGGCATTTAAATGGGTTTGTGTTATTATTATTATTTTTTTTAATTTCACAAGGATTGTTTCACAAGTTTGATTTTTTAGTGCATGCCCCCAGTCGTGCAGGCACAGCTGCAGGAACACCCAGGGAAAAGGTCAGGACCCCCCTCATCGCACAGAGACCCCAGTGGCAGCCAGCTCCTCCCGGAGCTGCCTCCAGAGCACTCAGTCCTGAGCCCCACACCTCTCCCGGGGGATCTGGGGCTCGTCCTGAGGAAAAGCACAGGTCCTTGGACCACAGGGAGCAGCAGTGGGTTCGGGGTTTGGGGCTAGGCTGAAGTTGAGCAGAGCGTGGGGGTGAGGCTGCCATCTTACATCACTCTCCTAGTAGGCAACGAGGTGTTTCTGGGAATGACCCTTAGCCATCCTTGATAAAATTAAAGCTGTTGTGCTAGGTCAGCGCTGCTATAATGCCCTGCTGTGCTGCTGCTTTTAGTGCTCCTTGGCCGTTTTCCTTGCAGGCTCGCAGAGATAAAGCTGCTTCTCACTTGCCTGTGGTGCCAGTTGCTGGAAAGGCTCAGTGTGATCGCTGCAGTCAGCGCTGTGGTTTCCTCCCTTCCTCCCGCCATTGTTTGGCCTTTAAATGTTTTTCTTGTCTTTGATCATGGGACCCTACTCTTGATTAGGCTTCTGGGACCGGCCTTCATAAATGTAGCCCTGCTGATGTTCCTGGACTTTCCCTGTTGTGGCTTTGTTTGTTTGTTTTACTCCTTTGTAATACAAACAGCACAGAAGCCTGGCATGGAGCAAAGAGCAGGAAATTCATTCAGGCTTTGAGCTGCGACTTACTGAAATTGAAAGATATGACAAAGCATGCAGGGATGCCCAGACATAAAAACTGCTCTTTTTCCCTTTTCAGGGAGTTCTTTTGGTGAGCTTTTTCAAAGCAAGAAAATAAAAGGAGCGTAAAACCAAACGCAGAATGAAATCTGCACGTAAAATTCAGTCAGTAAAGTAATTCAAATTCTGAAAATGAATACCCAAGTAAAAGTCACCCAAATCATTTCCTTTAATAGAATCTAGTGTTTGTTACCATCACAATCCCTTTTCGCAGAAAAGGATTAGTGCTGTTAACACGACTCCATCGCCCGATTCAGGTACCGTTAGTTTCCAGAGCCCCTCGAGCAAATTGCAGACGGGGAGGAAATCTTTATGCTTTGATTTTGATGATGCAGTTTAGTATTGTAATAACAATTCATTTAAGCTCTGGCTGTGTACTGCCTGTTATTTCCCTGGAAACTTATGAAACTTATGAAAAGCGCTACCTTGAAATAGCAGCAGTACAGTCTTCGTTGGTCTGAGGGAAGGGCTGCGGATGAGCAGGCAGAAGGCAGATGAGAGTAATAAATAGCTGCAGCTACTTGACATAACTGACTTTTAAGGGATCCAAGAAAAGGTATGACTCCTCCTGAAGAGTGGAAAAGAATAAGATGTTTCTCTAGTAACGAGATCATAAAAGACAGAAAATTGCTTGGAAAGAATGGGTCTGATTTTTTCCCCATTTTTCTATTTTGCTTCTATAAAAACTGGAGCTGCAGTTTTGCTATCAACTGCCACTTGTGTAAGCTTTTCCTATTACCAAGTTTTTCTCTGAATCTGTTTTTGTGGCAGTGATTGCTAACCTCTACATTTTGTTTTGTAAAAACAAGTTTCCTCGGTCCAAAGCATGTAAATTTTCTGAACTGAAAGGACAGGAATTCAGCTGTCCTATCTGAACTTCTCGGTTTGAGGCTTACATGCGTGTCTAAAGCACTGAGATTGGCATCAGCTGAGAAGACATGAGAGTGTTTGTTTCTTTCAGCGTGCTGGGAGTTAGATGGGTAGAAACACTTTTTTTAGTACACTTGGAACTAAAACCAGAAAAGGGCCTTTTGTTTTTAGATGCAGATTCAGGAGCGTGATAAACTTTACTACTTGGTAGCCTGGGAACTTGATTTTGTGTGCTGCTTACAGAAGCACAAGCTTCTTTTTATCTCTTCCTTTTTTTTTTTTCTTTCTCTATTCCTCACCCTGCCCAGTATGATATGCCTTAGAGAAGTAAATGGGAACTGCTTGATATCTGTCCTACACATCATAAAAATTCTGTTGTTTCTAGACTTTTTTTTCTTTCACTCTTTAAAGGAAAATAAATTTACTGTTTTACTGGTGAGGGAGGGGGGAGGATTTTTGTAACCTTGCTGATGGGCTTGTCCAGCCTCTAAAAAGACAGTTCCTGGTCCTTTTCCCAGAGATCCAGCCACCATTTTAATGCCATCACTAAATTGCAAGTGCAGCATGAAGTGTAAGCTTTGATCTTATCAACTATTTCTTCTGGTTCAAAAAGAAATCCCAGGTTCTGTCAATGACCTGTAAGGCCCAAGAAAGGAAACTATTTTTGTACGCTACTGATACACAAAAAATGTACGTAATGGGGGTGTGCTTTACTTTTGTCTTCTTCTTGTCTGCTTGTTCTTGTCTTGTCTTGCAATTTAGAAAAAACACAATATGCATTTATGACCATTTCACATGATGGTATTACTTTATCATACTGAGATAGTAGTTGCCAGTTTTTTGTGTTGTCCTCTCAAGCTTTTTTTTTTATCCTTCTACTGGGTATAATGGATAAGAAAGTCAGAAAGTTGTCTTGTGTTTTGTTTTATAACACAGAGCATGGTACGGCTTAAAGGTAAGTTCTTTTCTTTTCCAGCCAGTAGAGCAATTCAATTTATTTGATGAGTTTGTAACACTGCGGTGTAATCTGGTGAACACTGGGTTGAGCAGATTGCTAATAAATTGCATTGCGATGCTGGATATTCCTACTGTCTTGGCTGAGATCATAAGGCTTGCTGCATCCTTGCAGAGAGCTGGACCAGCTAGCTGCACGCTGGGACCATATGGTCAGACCAGCAGCATGGGCATCAGCCAGCACTTCGGGCTGATTGAAGCCGTGCTGGTAGGCGTAGAGCAAACTAGAGATAGTCAGGAGAAGAACAAGAAACAGCAGGTTATAAAATGCCACCCGGCTAGCAAGGAGCAGGGGGAGTGGAAGTACATCCAAAGGCTGGTGGACATATATTGTGGGTTTGCTGGAGGGAATTACTCATCTTCTGAATCCCAGAGCTGGCAGCTTCTCGGCAGTTCCTCCCTGCACTGCCCGTACTGCTGCGGTAGCCGCTCTGAATGCTTAGCAGGCTTGTAGATACCATCGCATTCCTACGAGGGCTTTTCATGTTGAGCACCAGCAGTACGAATGGGAGTTTGGTCTCAGTTCATATTTGTCTTTCTTGATGCTATCTGGAGTGTCGTACAGAGAATTTGTTTTGATGAGTTATTTTCTTATGCCCCATTTTTCTTAAGTGTGAATGTCTGCTCTTCAGATGCCAACAGTAAAATTGCTGTACTTATAGTTAAATAAAATATAACATCTATATTTTCAGCTCTGGAAATACCAAATTGGTGAGATTGGCAGAACAGAGTATATTGCTTTGTGATTTCCATTTGGTTGTCATCTGGCTGAGCTGCGGGCACTGTACAACAGTTTGATACTGCAGTACTGGCACAAAAACTGTTTAGCTGATACCTGCCTTCTCTTGGCTGTTACCTTTTGAGTGGAAATGCTTCTTGAAATTGTGGAAGAACCGGGAGGAGTACAAGGGACCTGATGTTCCCTGTGTAGGAATCCAGAAACTCAGTTAATAATGGTAACTCTTCCAGCTCTTTGCTGCTGCTGTTGTTGCATAAGGTAGCAGGAGAATAGAAATTTGTTGTCATGTTAAATTCAGGGCAGGAGGGAAACCCAACATATCTTTTGATCTTCCTTTGGTAAATAGGAGACTGGTTGCAGAATGTAAATGTTTATCTTAGATGATGATGCTATAAATAGTACATTTATCCCTCTTCTGTAGCAGATGAGGACAAAACCAAGTTAGTCATCGAGACACACATCGCTTCTAAGATGCTGCTGCTTGTTCTGCATAACGTTGTTTGTTTGGGGGGTCACTGGCAGAATCACAGCTGTTGTATTTTTGCTTGAGCTGTCTGACTGACATAATACTGCAAAGCAGCTTGAGGAAGTACCAGCACACAGATCTAAAGCCTTCACTGGTCTGCAGAAGGCTGTGTACAGCACGTAATGAAACAGCATTTCCTAAGTGGGATGAGTACCTTTCTGGGCTCTGGGATCTCTTTGGCATTTGTCCGCAGACAATGACTGGCTACCCTGAAAGTAATTGCATTTTAAAATACTGATGCTGGGTGAAAAGCTCAGCTAAAAAAGCGTACGTTACTCAAACAAGCATACTGTTTGCCTAGGATGGATTACGATGAATTATATTTCAACATTTGAAATGAAGGTTAAATACTCAGAGAATATTAATGGTAGCTTGGGGGTGAGGCCAGCTAATAGGAAAGATTGCTTTTGGGGAAAGAAAAAATAAAAAATCACCTTCTTCAATGTTGTTCTCTTGTCTTCTGGTGTGTTGTTTCTCTGGAGCGCCCTGTGAGGTGTGGAGCTCTGCCTGTATGGGAATGGAGTTCCTGGGAGGAGGAATGCCTCATAGTGGGGACAGGCCAGGGGGGTGCTGGAGTAAAAACCCACATGGACACTTGTCCTGTTGTGCTCTGCATCTCCATCTCACTTGGGCTGGTCCCTGGTGCGTGTCCCAGACTGCTCTGGTGGCGATGTGGCAGGCTTCCTCGTCACCTCTTGTGTGCACCCCGCGGGTCCCACCGCCCTGGGGAGCCAGGCAGGCCCTGCGGGCCTTCTGCCTTTGGCCCAGGAGGCCTTCAGGAGAGCAAGCGGCTCCTCCCGGGCACAGGAGCCACTGCTGCTCTTATGTTTGTTATGAAAGCTTTACTCAAGTGTTGTCCGAGATTTGCTTTTAAAACTTCTGGAATTGTTTCCTGTTACCAGTTGCCTTTGTGACTTTGAAGATGTTGAGTCGGAGGGAATGACGTGCTCTCGCTGCTGAGGTGATTCCGGTCTGGATCTCCTGAAGCTGGAGAGGCACAGTGGTGTGGTCAGCTCTCCTTGTTTCTTCATTTATTTTTAAGTGGTTGTACATCTGCATGTAGTGCATAAAATCTCTACAGATAACATTTCTTTGTGTCTACATCTTGGCTGGAGAAAACGTGACCAGAATGGAGAATACCACCAGTGAAAGACACTTCTGACCTAAGAGCCCTAATGGTTTCCTGGGGGTCACAAACCACAGGGGAGCTTCTCCTTGCTGCTCCTTGCCTGTGCTTCATGCTCTGTCAGATAGATGGTGGATTGCTTCCGATGGCTCTTTCTCTGTTGCCTGTCTGTCCTCTTGACCCAGAGGCCTGGGCAAGGTGGAAAAATAGTCTTGGAAAGCAGAAGTCTCTGCAGTCTGTCCCCTTGTCCTGGGGCTCGCTAGCTACATAGCTTCTGCTGTCACTTCTGTGCTGTGGTGGGGTGCTCTCAGATGTAAGGGTCTGTAAGCTTTGGGGATGTCCACAGCTCCTTGTTTTTCCTGTGTGAGGAAAGGGAAGAGGGTGGCTGAAGAGGAGATGGGGTCCCAGTGCCCAAACTGGGGGAGACCTGGGGCCGCCTCTGCTGGCTGTAGCTTGAGCACTGCCCTCGTGTCACTGCTGGACCAGGACCTGCTTGTGTCTTGCCTTCTGCTCTACAAGGTGGGTCTCTCGGGATCAAGTTGTGTGGATAAAACAGGAAGCTTATCTGATAGGAGGTAGCTTTCCCTAGCCTCACTGATCCTCACTGGCCTCTGCTTATTCAAGGTTGTAGTTCTCAAGGGTAAGTGATTTTTTTTTTTTGCCTGTAGTTGAGAACAAACTGATTCTGTGTTAGAGGCCCAGAAGCCCAGAGCCTGCTTCAGAGTGCAGGTCGTAGAATGTGAAATAAAACTTGGGGAGGGAGAAGCGCTAGGTCGTATCTTAATTGTGGGGAGATGTGGTGTTCGTATTTGAGACTCTAAGGCATCAAAGCCACCAGTCCAGTGCCTGCTGATGTTAATGGAAAAGCAATTCACTTAATGGGCTTTGGAATACTCTTGGGTAGCTTATTGTCCCAGTACCTCCTGTGGAAGGTGATGTATCCTTCCTGTCATTACTACTTCATCCAAATGTGTCGTACCCAATTGCCCAAAGTGACTTCGTGCGCTCACCAATGAGATCTCCTCCAACTGCCATCCCTACGGAGAGCAGGAGCTGTAGCTTTGTAGCTTCTGTTCGTCCAGAGTTTTTCTGGCCCCAGTGGGTTTCTGGAGTCACTTTTTATTAAAGCCAAATTGAGCCAGTGCTGTTGGTAGAAGGTTGTTCAGAGGTTAAACGTTTTACCATGTTATTAGTGATGATTATGTAGGAAATTTGCATAAAATTAAGAAGTGCAGTGTTTGCAGGCATTGTTGGGGTAAGAGTTGTGCAGTCACCATCGCTTTCTGCAGGAAAGGTTGCTGAGGCACGCGCAAGCTTTGTGCCCGCTTCAGCAAAGCTGCTTCTGACATCTCTGAAGGGAACAGATGAGTGTTTCCTGTAAATATGCATACTGGAAACATCTGTCCAGCACATTGAATTAAAGGATTTTTCTTGATGTGCTGTCTGACCCCTTTATGCTGAGGAACTTCAGTACTGTTTTCCTCATGACTTCCCCCCATATTTTTTCTTAAGCTGTCTTTTCGGTGCACTTTTTTGTAGCTGGACTTGTGAGAATGGACTGAATCTTGCTTTCCACATCTGTCTTAGCAGCTGTACCGCTTCCTGCAATGAATCATCTGAAGCACTTTTTTTTTAATTATTATTATTTTGTTTAAGGGTGAAGGCACATTTGTTTTCCTGGAGCCACAAACGAGTCTCCGCAGTCTGGCAGCCAAGCCTTAAATGAAGGCGCTGCTGTGAAAGTGTTCGGAGGAAGGAAGTGCCTCCCTATCAGTTGTGATCACAGACAGGCTCTGAGAGCAGCCCCTTTCCTTATGGGTTTAGGCTGTGGTCAGAGGAACTTCAAACTTCATCACCTCTTGGAGAGATGCAGCAAAATGTCTCATTTGTTTGCATGTTAACATCAAATCTGACATGATCTGATGTTTTCAAAAGCTCAGCTCTGTAGTGCCGATTTTCAGACTATTTGGGGAGGGGTGTGTAATCTTTCTGAGGTGTCTTGACTATATTTTTGATCCTTTATTGGAATGATCTTTGCAACTTAATTTTCTAGGGCTCATTGCTTGAATACATTTCAGTTTAGGAGTGCAAATCCAGGCTTTTTTTTTTTTTTTTTTTGCCTAACAATGATGTAGCTCCCAGGAACTTGGTCCATTGCTGTGTTCTAACTTTTGTATTTAACACAGAGGTGAAATCCAAAGTCCACCCTCTTGGTTTTGTATTCAAACCCCACCCTGAAAAGCACTTCAATTACCAAGTTATTAAAAATATTTTTCCTTGTTGATTTTTCTAGGAAAACGTCAGATTCACCACTTGGGAAACCAGCTTCAACTGAATCAACACTGTCTGGATACTGCCTTTAATTTTTTCAAGATGGCTGTGAGCAAGCACCTAACCCGGGGGAGAAAGATGACCCATGTAATTGCTGCATGTCTCTACCTGGTGTGCAGAACAGAAGGAACTCCTCGTATCCTTTCACGCTTGTGCAATCTGAGAGTTATCACTTGGTCCCCTAGGTAATACACCTATGATGGAGGGCAAAAAGTTCACTGTTCAAGCAGTGACAATAAAAACCATACTTCTAGCAAGTTAACTATTCCAGCTAGATCTCTTTTTTTTCTAAATTTGAAAAGGTAAGTGTTTAGGACCTCATTTTATGACTGTTGGTTTTGTATAATGAAGAGAGTGGGATATTTTCCCATGGTTCAAGTAAAATTCTTCCCTTTCTAAATAGACAATGCTTAGTATTATTTTCAGGGATCCATAAATTTAAGTCTGCCTACCCTTAGTAACTTAATTTTTTGTTTCTCAACATTTTCTTCTAGTGTAAAACTGTTTTTTCCTGTGCTTTGCTAGGAATTCTTTTTTGTTTTTATTAAGAAAAACAAAAAAACAACTAAAAATTAACCACAAGCCTCATGCACTGTCAGCATTAAAAAGCAGATCTCAGCTCCATTGGGATTTCCAACAAGATACTTAGATTTCTTTCTTCTAATGCTTGTGGGAAGGACTAACACTACTGATTGAGTTTCAGGGGAAAAGACATTTGATAAGTTCTGAAATTTGCTTAAAGGTCATGCAAGAAGTCAATGGCTGGAGATGGCACAGGTTAGAGTTGCAAGTGAGTACTCTTTGCTCTAGACATCAATATATTTGATTTGTAAATATTATTTTAAATCTCTATAAACTTAAATACTGATGGGTATTCAAATTTATTTGCTTTATGTATGTTTTTTATGTTGTGTTGCAGTAACTGCAATTTGGAGTTTAGTATCATGAACCCAAGAGAATACAAGCAATTACTTCAGTATTATTTTGGCTGTCCTTTTCTGCTTTAAAGCGGTTTGTGCATATCATCAGTATTCTATTTGTTTTTTTCTAGATTGCTTGTTTTCATTCTATATTTCTTTTAGCAGTTGAGCAGCTTATCTTTCCTTTTAGGATCTGAGTTATTTTTACTTCTGAGATCTACCTTCAGTATCTTAAAATTTGTGTTTTCTGATAATGTTGTAGTCATCATGTTTATATGTTAAAAAACAAAACGTTTTTGCAGGAATAATGGAACTTAAAGGAAGACTTGCCTATTACACTAATCTTTTCTAATGTAGTCTTGTGCAAACTTTGAATGGTATAACTGTTACTGTAAAGACAGTGTTCAATTAGAAACATTGCCACTTCTTTAATGCTTGTGTCACATTTTTAAAGTAATTTATAATCATTATCTGATACTACTAAATCATAGCCTAACCATAATATACAAATCCGTTTTTCCTCATTGGCAGTATTTGGAACAGTAAGACCTGTAGTAGGCAAGTAGGTACATTGTAAATGCAGCAGCTATCTGTGCAACAAGTGTAGCTAACTTCTCTAACAAACAAGCAACAATTCTTGCTTGTTTGACACGTCCTCCTTTAAAGTAATTCAGCATGTATCTCAGTTATGTGCAATATGTACTGGTCTGGTCAACACTTCATAAATACCTAAATACATTTTCCCACCTTTTTTGTTAAATATAGGTCACTTCCTGTATAATCTTGCATATAAAACAGTAGAAGTATGTTACGAATAAGACTACAAAAATAGTCTCTCTTTTTATATTAATATCCCCCAAAACTCCATTTTTACGTGCCTGGTTACTGTATGGCCTGGGAATCAAGACGTAATAGTGCGTGACTCTATGGCTCAGTTCTTTCAGTGCTGATTTTTTTTTTAAATCAAACTTTACTTTGTTGTTGATACAAAGAATTTAACTGTGATACTTTGGGAGAGTGAGTTCAGGTTCTGCCTGTGTTCTGCCAGTTTGTTTCTCTCAATTTTTTTTTTTTTAAGTGTTTTAAGGTAAATGTAGTGCAAAAACCAACCCCAGATTACAGATTCTGAACATTGAATCATATATTGCTTTTCTGGTTTCTTACCCTTTCATTAGAATTTTGAAAATCTGAGAGAGACAGGTACATACTGCTGGCCTTTGAAATTAAAATACATTCAGATCTCCACAGATTAATTATAATTATCATTATTATTGTGTTATATTTGTTTCCAGCCTAGATCTGTCCATGTACAGAAGTGCTATAGGAGGCAGACTTGCTCCCACAGCAAGGAAGACCAAGAGCAGGTATAGAGAATGGCAAAGCAATGAGATGCTTTAGCAAGAACAAAGATGCATGTTCAGGGTAGTAAGCCTGCACTTGGTTTTGGTCTTGTGGAGAAATCAGTAGAGGACAGCATGCAAAGAGAAGAAATGTGATGTACAAAATATATACAGTATTTGTAACACTTTTAGATTTATATAATGCTGCTAAGTAGATTTACAGACTTTAAAATGTTCATTGTCATTGTGTTGGGTATAGAACGCTTAGGAAGAAATTATTTGGGAGAAGTTTAGAAAAGGAAGTTAAAGACTTTGAACATATTTTAGAGGAAAGATAACACAGAAGAAGATGCAAAGAGCAGCATTTTTGGAGCTTAAAGATAATGCCTTGGTTTTGGGTGGCTCGACTGAGTGGAGTGACTGGAGTCGTAGAGGCAAGAGAGATTAGATGGGAACAGATCAGCCTTTGAAATGGAAGACCGTGCATTTAAAATAAATATCTATGATGGCAGAAGGAGCAAAGTATGTGTCCTGGGGAGTTAGAGTCAAATATAGCCAGGAGCTGAAGTGATGAGAAGTGCACTCACCAGTGGCAGGACCAAAGGAGTGGGAAGCGTTTGGAGAGGGAGAACAGTATTTAATTGTCTGCATTGAACTCAGTTTGAGGGAATGGAATGTATTTATCTTATGTGGATATCTGCTTATTCTTCTTTTTTCATAATGTACGTGTTGCCAGCCAGCCTCTGTGAAAATGTGATGAAAACTCTAGCCAAGTCTGCTGGTGCAGTCGGAATTATGCCTGAATAACCTCAGCCTGAAACAGAAAAACATTAAATTCTCCTTGTTTCTTATGAGTTGTTTAATAGTAAAATGCAAAATATTCATGTAATACAAATAAAAATGTGTTTTCTTTAAGTTATAGAACTATTTTTTTCAGCTTCAAAAATGATTACAAGTACAGCTTTTATTTACAGTTCTTTGGAAAGATTAATACTTCATGTGAGATCCGAGTTCATTTTACATCTGTTTATGGCTTTTAGCTTATTTGACACAGAAACCCACAATGCAGTAACTTTGACATGGCTTTTCCTTTACCTTGTTTATGTTACTTGTCAGTGTTAATGCTCCAAAGGAAGATGGCTTACTAGCCATTAGCTGAATTCGGGAGGGGTTTCATCCTTTGGGCGAGCTACCTATCAAAGCTTTCATTTATTATTCTCTTTACAAAACATGTCTGTGTAATCAGTGTCAGGGAAAAGGAAAAATAAAAATCTGTATGAAGGGGTTACTGGTTTTAAACCATCGGGTCTGATGGAGCTGGTTGCTGTCCTGCTGGGGCTGAGCAGCTCTGAGCACTTCCAGCGACATCTGACTTCAGCTGGCACTGCGAGCGCTCAGGGCACTGCCGACTACGGCTGGTAATTTGTTTCTTGGAATAGTAACAGTCCTCGGTTGTTTCTCTTTAATGTTTTGAACAGCTTTTCCACCCCTACATACGTTTGAATGGAAACAAAGGGCTCTTTCGCTGGTATTGCTGTTCCCGAGAGGGAGAAGTTGGGAAGCGCCAGGCCGCGCTTGGAGTGACTTAGGGCCGGGCCGCAGGCTGCGGCTGCCCCGGGGTCACCCAGAAACAATGGGAGGCTGGCTAGGGTTTTCCAGGTGGGATATGGGTTTGTTTAAATCGAGGCACATTTCATTTTGTTTGTGATCCTTTTTACTGCGATAAAAACTACGAGTGTCCACAGTTTTGTTTGTAATATTTTCCAGTGCTACCACCTGGGCTTTTTATGAGTAAAATTTCGCATGGTAAATATCTTTTATCTCCATCACCACCTTTTTTTTTTCTTTTTTTTTTTTTCCCCTCTTTGATGCTCTTTGGAAAATGCACCCTTAGCTGTAAACCAAATCCTGTCATATTAGACCTTAGTAAATAAAACCTTTTCCACATGAGAGGAGTCCTCACAAAGTTCCCTCACCAGCTATCTTGTGTAAATATCCCAGTGTTTGCCTGCAGAGGTAAGTTCAGGGCAGGTTTTTCCCCCGGGCAGCCTTCTTAGCTTGATGTTGTCCATGTTATTCAGGTAGCTTCAGCGGTGTTTTGTAGTCAGAGGAAAGACGGGGGCTCCTCTTGTGGTCAGTGCAGAGTAGGCAAATGAGACGTGTTCTCTGGATTGTTCATGGAGAGCCTTTCTGCCAAGCATTGAAGAAAAACACCTCTTAAATGTAAGTGTTGGGAGTATAAGGCTGACAGGAGAAAGTTTGATGCCTTGGTTTCTTGTGTAAAATTGTGCTGGGTTAGAAAGTGTCAGGCTCTTTTCCTCCCCTGCTTCCTCTGCCCCTGAGGCACCCTTTTGTTTGAGGAAGGATCATGGAGGCAATGCAGGATGCCAGCAGGCAAGAAGGATTTGGGAAAAAAAACGGGCATCTCCTCACTGAATGGGGCAGTACTTTGTTATTTCCTATTTGTCTGCAGTACTTGCACTCTATTGCCAAGCTATTTGAATGCCTCCCGGTTTAATGTGTTTATTTTCATGTCACAGTAAGGGAAGTTGAGAGTATTTATCTTCATTTTCCAGGTGCAGAACTGAAGCTAAGTGACACATCCAAAGTTACCCAGAAAATCTGAGATGGAGTAAGGAATTGGTTTTTCTCCTGGATTAGGCACTAGCCACTGAACCTTTCTTCCCTTTTTGGATTTTGCAAGAGGTGTTCTGCTAATTTCCTTTAGAGCAATATCAGGTTCTATTGGTTTCCATACTGTTATGGGAAGTTTTGTGTAGCCTCACCATGAGAGCCTTTGATGGATACATTATTTGTTCCCCTGCTAACACTTCAAGGTCCATCTTAGCAAGGAAAAGGGCAAGACTTTTTTCTTTATTAGAAATGAAAATTTAGATCTCCAGCAATCTGTTGACCTCTGCTAAGCTTCCTGGAAGCCAGCAGGCCCTAATGTTCCCAATTAAAAAGTTAACTTTTGAAATTAGATATTTTTTTAATCAACAAAATTTCAGAGCTCTAGTTAGGCAAGCTAATAAAAATGGTTTCTATTTCTCTTTGGTTATGGACTGTCTATTTAGTCACTGACCTCTTGATTAAATATGATTGCATTCAAAATGTGGTTTGTCCAAGTGCTGAATTTGACAAAGGCACAAGATATTAAAAACTGATTTTAAATTGTATAGTTAAAAATGCATGTAATATTCACAAAAGTGGCTTCATTTCACTGTTTGTTTTTTTTTTATGGTAAAAGATGCTGTGGTCTTACTTCCTAGAAAGGTGCTAGGACTGAAAATCTTAGAATAGCCTTGTCTACTTCACTTCAGAATGAAGTTTTAAAATTGGAAAGCTTTTTTTTTTGTGGCTGGATTTTAATTGGGAGAGTTTCACCCTGTTAATGAAAACTTTTCATGTTAAATACAGTGCAGCTGTTGTTGTCCCATATTAGTTTCATCTATTTCCAAAGAGCTCATGTATTTTGTAGTATGTGGCTTGTGTGATTCCTATTTGATACCACAGGAGAAAGTGTTGAGAGTTATAAGGAAGAAGGCTGGTACAGCAACAGAAATTTAGTTTCTGCACCTCTGTTTCTCTCCTGGTTCTCCATCCTTTCCAACCCTTTCCTCCAGCCAGGGTTGGGATCGTTGAATTTCAACAGCAGGACTCATGACCTTTTACGTGTAGTGAAAGAAAATCATATTTTTTCACTTGACAGTAATGCTTCACACTTTTTTGCCATATAGAGAGATGCAAGTATGCTTCTGAGAGGATGTATTTTGTTTCCCATCAATGGGAAGGATAGACAAGTTATCCTTTCCATGTGCTCACTTGGTGTAGTATGCAGGCTTGTTCTGTCTCTGGTTTTGTCACAAATCTGAACCCATATAAAATGCTATTGAGATATTAACTCTGTTTTGGGAGGAAAATCTCTGTCCGCTGCTCTAGCTACTGCATATGGGTGCTTGTTTGAAAAGCACTGTCAACCTGTAGTCATCTGGGGCCGGTCCTCCATCTTCCAGGTGAGGCAGCTCCATTCTTATCCCCACACTGCAAGGGCTGCTCCTGGTGCTGCCCTGCACTGCTGGAGTTGCTGGGACAGTTGGAGCTGTCTCACTCAAAGGTATCTTGCCAGTCAGAGCCTGTGTTTCCCTTAGTTCTTGTGCCATACCTGTCAGTCCCCTATGAACATCTTTGTAGTATCTAAAATGTTGCTGGGTACTTTTATTTAACACTTAGTTTTGTTCCACATGTATCTGGTGGTCTGCAGTGTCTTTTAATGAGAATTATCTCAAGAAGAAAATGACCTGAAGCCTTTCAGACTGGTGGAATGGCTCTGCCACCTGAGGAACAGGGCTGGGGAGGTGGTAAGTGGCCCTCAGCTTCTCCTCTTGCCCTTCAGGGATTAAAAAAAAAAAAAAAAAGGCCGAAAGCTTCACTTATGTGTGACTCAGAAGTGTCAGGAAAATAGTGAGTGTGACTGGCAAACAGCATTACCCTGCAGGGTGTCCTGCCTCTGAAAGTTACTGAAGCTTGCCACAGGGAGACCATGATTTTAATGTGGAGGTTCTGTACTTGGGTGATTTTCTTTGTTCCTTTAAGATTTTGGAAATATAAAAAGGGAAGGGAGCCTTACATTGTGGAGTGTGTCAACTCAACATCTTGCTGTTTAAATTCCTGTGCTTAATGCCCGTTATGTATGCTGCAGGGAGGGAGGGGAAAAGCTGCTGTAAGTGCAGTAGTGATAATTGACCCACTTAAGAGAGCTGCTCTAATTTTGCATGTTACAGCATCCTGGAAATTCAGATAAGAATGTTGATCTCTCCAGCTAATAGGATTTCTAAATATATCATCCAGAAGAAGCAGGAGGACTGTAATTTTGCATGTCTGTGTGTATTGAGGCTAACGTTTTGTTTAAGAACTGCACACTCTGAAAATCTGCTCTTTTCTTAACTTGCTACTAACTCAGGATAGAAAAGTTATTTGACCTCTGGTGCTGGGGGGTGCGGGGGACACCTGGTCCTGCTCTCATCAAATGCGGCGTCAAAATTCTCACAGCTTCTGTGTGGAAGAGTGACCAACTTTTTCCCCTCGGGATGCTGGCACCCAGCAGGTGGCTCAAATTGTCAACTTTTCCATAATGCAGCGTTAAACAAAGCGTCTGCAGAGATAGAGGAGGGGGGGACAGGGTCACAAGATGGCCTATAAAGATTACAGATTAGGCAGTTTCTGATAGTTTTGCTATTTCTGTTTTCCCTATTCAAGTGAAATTTTGAGCAGTAAAGGTCAAAATAATCCTCTTCTGAAATTTGACTGCAGAAGTTTTTTTTCTCTGCTTTACAGAGCAGAGTGTTTCAAGTCTGTCTCTAGGCAGTTCTTTCTCCAAGCACACTGATGGATGTGACTGCTAAAAACAGAGCTTTTGCTCACAGTAGAGCTGTTGCACCTAGATTGTTTTTAATTTTTTGCAGGTACTTTGCCCTTTCCCATCGTACCTGCCCATACTGGGACAAAACCAGCTGTCGTTGTCCCTCTTTGGAAGAAAGGAGCAAGCTTTGTTCTGAAAACTTCTGGATTAGGCCCACTGAAGCCTTTGTTGCTGTTGGTTTGAGTTGCGATGTGGGCAGGTAGAACAAGTGCTTATTGTTTGGCAGCCCCGTGCTCTGTCACTGTGTCAGGCCTTGTGTAGCACAGAAATACTTCCAGCAGAAGAACCTGTGCCAGATTTTTTTTTTTATGCATGCAACATGGTCTGTTTAAATTGACTGCATGGTCTGCCCCCTTAGTAAGTGGGTTCCAGTTTGTGGTTTCTGAACGGATGAGATTGATGGTAAAATAAGGAAAGAAACAGAAAAGGGAAAGCTGTGGAGGCATTGGCAGTAGTGGGGTAAAAATACTAGGGGATGAAACCCTCAAATACCAGCAGCAGAGAATGGGGGTGAGGCTTTGAAACACGGCGGCAGAGACCCAGGAACTAATGAGGTGAGGGAAGGCAGGGCGAGTTCTGGGTGGATAGATGGGGTGATGGATGAGGGGAGGGAAACGTGATGGCAGAGGGGCCTCCTTAAGTGAAACAAATACAAAGGAGGGATGATAAGGAAGGGGATCCCACCTCTGATGTCTTTGACCTTCAGAAGTCCTTGCATGGTTGTGAAAATAAATATTTAACAATCTCTTAAAGCTTGTTTAAAAGAGGAAATGACTAGGTTGGCTCTGCTTAATTCAGAAGTTTCTCTCTGCATCTGAATTTTGCTGCTTATGTCAGCATAACCAGCATTATAAATGAGGAGTGTTTTGACCTGATGGGAGTTAATATGTTGCAAACACTAGCTAAATACAAAGCGGTGTGGTGTGGCCAGTCATTGTATAGCGTGTTATTGCTTCTGTCAGAGGATATGCTGGATGTGGTGAGGCATGTGGAGGAGAAGCTTCCTTTTCCTTCTCTGCACCCCCACCTTCCCCTTTTTTTGAAAGGAGAAAAAAAAAATTACCTGATGCTTTGTCTAAATAAATCCTGGCAGCAAACACGATCAATTACCGTTAATGCTTTTGATGCATTCGCTGAAAAATATTCCTGATTGTAGCCATCACTAATGATTTCTGCATTTTAATACTTTAGAAATCAATTAGAAAATTAAATGCTCTCTTCCATTAAAATCATTCTGAAGACTGTATATTTGCATTTTAATGCAGTAAGAATGATGCCTTAGCAGGCGAATTCGTATTCTTAAATAGTTTAATTAAGATAGCTAATACAAAATAGGGTAAATAAAATCCACTGAATTGAAAGCTATAAGCACTAATATGCTTGCTGTCGGCAAATACTGCTTTAACTTGAGGTCTTCTAAAATTCTTTCTACTTTCATCGTACTCTTAAGTCTTGCACTTTTTTTTTGTCTTTCACTTTATAATGTTGTGAGAATAAAGTGAAGGTGTATCAGAGAAACAGTATTACCTTTTGAATTTGTTTTGGAAAAGCACAAGTCATTTTCATGCTGCTCTTTTCTATCTTGGAAGTAGTCTTGAGAATGATTTCTTAGATCCGAATAAAGTACAAGCCTTTTAAAAAATTGGAAAACAAACAAAACTTTTCAAGAGCTATATTGTTTCTTCAGATGTTTGTCACTAGGATTTTGTTTGCATGCTGTAATCTTCATACACAAACTTCGTACTGGAAATGCTTCTCAATCAAAGATTTTTAGCAGTTTGTAATATGCCAAGTGTAACTCTGAGCTGAGCCTTTTCTAGCCTTCTCATTATTAGCCTGCCTTTATGGCAAGTCCATGTCCTTCCTCAAAGGAGAAAGAAAATATCTTCTAAATTTAACTGCCAGATTGGCTCGGTATTGTTGTAAGACTGAATGATGTAATACCCAATCACATGGTGGCTATATCTGCTATTTTCCCCCTTGAGAGAGAGAAAACTTTTCCATATTACTCAGTTTCAGCAGTTTGGGGGAAAATGGGAGTCTTAAATGAGACCCAAAACAACCAAAATCTTGATTTCTTCCAAGCTCTGCTTTTGAAGCCAAATGTTCCCCATGCCTTCTTTATTTTGACTTGCTAATTGGAAATAAGATGTTGAAGATAATGTGTGCTTTGAAGCTAGTGTATTGTGTATTTTATTTAGACTTGATCCTTTAAACATTTGACAATAAAACATAAATTGCAGAGCTCTCGTCTTTAGATCAGCTGTAAGTGAATCATTTAAGTTTTCAACATCCTTCCAGTCTGGGAGAAACACAGTAGTATCAGTAATGTTTTGACTGCATGTGTTGGTAAAGTGTTATGAGATTTGCTAATCAGTGTTTTTAAATGGAGATATATAACTGTTTCTTCAATGGTGGAGCATCTTGTCTGCCAAAAATAAGATCTTATGCCTAGACAGGGAGTAGGAATCAGTGCTCTTCAGATTCTTTTTGTATTGATAAGCAGGGAGGAATGGTAAATGTATCTGTAATATAATTTATCATACCACACACAAATTACTAATGATGGAAAGCAAGTTTTGAAAGAGGAGAAAAGCCTTTTAACTATATAGGCTGAAAAAATAATATGGTGAGAAAATTATGCATTAAAAATCCATATTCAGCAGTGTGACATGTACTGACTGAAAAGCGTAAGTATATTTAATTAAAAAAAAAAAAAAAAAGAACTCCAGACATTGCCGATGTCTTATTGTCAGGAGATTTTCTCACCTTAGCTGTTCTGCCATTGTGGTGGTGGGTTTTGTTTTTGTTTTTTGTTTTCATTCTGTAATTAGTCCTTTTAACTTTTTATTGTGCTTGTAGAGAGCCTTTTGGCCTTGCAGGTTCCAAGAGGAAACAAAGTTGTTATTGTCATCTCAGGTACTGTACTGTGTGGCCCAATCGTGGGACAAACAAAGAGCTGATGGTTCAAGTTAAACTGCAGAAAATTTGAGACGTTGCCTGAATGTGCTGGTTTGTGAGAAATTACCACCGTGTCCTTACTTTGCAAGGATTTTGTCCCCTTTTAGCTAACTTGCACTGAGCACACACTTTATTTTCCCCCTAATGAAGCCATGCCTTCAGAGTAACGAAATTCTGCCTGTTCAGCTCCAACGGCAGTTGGGCTGTAGATGCTCTTTTCTGTGACTTTCCCTGTTGGGCAAAAGAGCTGGGCAGTCTGCACTGAGAATATTTCCATTTCAAACGTGCTGTTGAAATTACCAGTGGGCCATCCTTCATCTTCAGGGAACTGAGGAAAAAAATGTAAAATAATTGTAAGTTATTACTGAAGAAGTCTTTTAAAGAAACATATGGAGTTTTCAGCTGCTGGGTCTCAGGTGGTACCTGACACTGGAGAACATCCTATTCTGTATTTATCTGGAGTTGAAAGTCTGGGTTTCCCATGTGAGTGCCATTACCTTCTGCAGGATCTAAGTTAAATTTTCTTTTCTCTATGACAATTTCTGGTCCTTAAAGGATTAGTCTTCTAGGGAAGGCAACAGATGGACTACATCTGTGCTGCTGTTTCTTAGGGACTCCCAAGTCACTACATTCTTACTGCATCTGGAGGACCCAGTTCATTGCCAATAATTACTTCCAGCACATATTCAGATAACACTTTCTCAGCTGAAAAATACTTTTGTATACTTTCAGTATTATATCTACTAGTCTCTGCTTGTTACCTTCCAGCTAGAATCTAGACTTCTGCTATGGCAAAGGAAAAAACCTCAAGTATTGGTTGCTACTCTGTTCATTCCTCAGTCCTGGAACTGATGGCTTCATCGTTTCAGCTGTTTCTTGAAGTCATTCAGTGATGAAACAAGGATGCTCCAGTCCTTGTTTTTTGCTGATAATATTGGCAGCCTCCCCAGTGGAGCTGTAAGCAAGTCACTTTCCTACTGTTGCAACTGGGAAAGTTGGAGCATGATCAGGAACCAAGAATGTTGGTTGAGGAGTAGTAGCATCCAGAAGCAGAGGACAGTGTTAAAAACAGAAGCTGCAAAAAATATTGCTCAAAAAAAAAGTACTTGTTCACGAGAATCCCTCCCACCAAAGCATTCAGAGGTGGAAGGGAAGAGAATATAGAGAGTTTTCCACCATTTTCCTAGCAGACAGAGAAGGTGGGATGCATACAAGGAAACGCTTACATAGGCAATGTATTTGAAACTGACAATGCTGAGGGGACAATCCAGAATTGCTGTGCCCTCTGTAGGATCACAGAATAATTTAGATTGGAGAGGGCCTCAGGAGATCATCTTCTCCAGTTCTCCACACACATCCTTGTTAGATCACTGAAGCCCTACTCAAGCTGAGTTTTGGTTTTCTCTAATGACGGGCATATCCTGTTCTCTCTGGACTATGTATTGCAATGTTTTGCTTGCTTCATGGTAAATATTTTTTTCCTAGTATGTAATCAGATTTTGTCTTGCTGCAACTTGCATCAGTTGCCTTTTGTTCTGTCACTGTGTCCAAGAAGAATCTGTCTCAGTCTTCTCTGTACGCCATCATGAGTTAGTTAAGACAGCATTAGATCTTCCTGCCTAAAGTATTCTCAGCCTCTCCTTTTAAGTATGATGCTCCAGCCCTATAACCATCTCATTAGTCTTCCACTGCAGTTACTCTAGGATATCAAAGTCTGTCTTGCACTGAGAACCTAAACCTGAACGTGGTGCTATAGATGCATCCTCACAGGTACTGCTGGAGGGGAATAATCACCTCCTTCAACTGCTGGCTGCACTTCTGATACAGTGCTTGGTCTTTCTTGATGGAAGAGCATGCTCCTTACTCCTGCTCATCTTGTCCGTGGGGACCTCCAGATCCTTTTCTGCAAGCTGTTTAGAGTTGGTCAGTCCCAGCCTGTACTGTAGCAAGGGGTTCTTCTGTCTCAGGCAGAGGACTTTTTAAATTCAAAGACAGATGCAGTTCCTGCCAGCCCTGTTCTCCAAGTTGCGAAGGTTCCTCTGAACACTGCTTTTATGATGACCTCCCTCCTGGAGCACTGACTGCTTCCCCAGCTTGATGGCATCTGCAGACCTGCCTGGGGTGCCTTCTGCCTTGGCGTCTCCTTGTGAGTGAAGACAGCATGGCCCCGAGGGGTGCCGGTAGTAACTGTCTGCGAGCTGGGCTTTGTACCACTCATCACAGCCCTTGGAGCCTGGCAGTCCAGCCATTTCTGTGCTTACCTCACAGCTCTCAATCATAATGTCTCAGCAGTTTGGCTCTGAGTACCATGGCAGGCCTTGTCGTCATGTTCCCCGCACCGTCGGTCAGGTTGCCACGTGAACTCCATGGGTTGGTAACGCCGTGCCCGTGGCACCGCCAAGCTGTCGTTCTCCTCAGCCGTTCTGGTGTTTGGCCAGTCCTGCAGAGACCATCCCGTCTGTCTGCTGGTGGGCAACACAGCGGCAGGTGATTGCTGATTTTTGGGGCTGGTGCCTGGTCCCTCTTCCTGAGCAGCAGCAGGCCAGCTTTGCTCCCCAAGGGGCAACAAGGCCGAGGGCGCGGTTGGGGCCTAGCCATGGCCCTTCTCCTTCTGGAGCTGTGGATACTATGCAGTCCCAAACACCACAGCTGTGGGGCGAGGAGGAGAGCAAAGAGGAAGCTTTTCTAGGTGAATGGTCAGGCTTTTTGGCTGAGAGGGTGTGTACTTGTCTCTCAGGTTCTTTCTCTGTGTTTGTTTTTTTAACATATTTACTATGGAAGATTATAATGACCCAATACATAAACAGTTCTGGCAGCAGGGCTGTAACTCCAATTTGCTTCCTCCTAACTGAGGGGTAAAATTTACAGTGCTGTGTGGAGGAGGTCAGCATTGCAATCCTCGTCTCCTGATGTCGGAGCAGCGGAGGCACAGAGGTGAAGCCAAGTGTCTTGCTCGGCAGGGCAGTACCATGGTATAGGTATGTGTCCCTCAGGCACCTGTGCCTTGCACAGCAGCACTCTGCCTCCCAGAACGTTGGAGTCCTTTCCTGCACGTTGCTCCTCTTTGTGATTTTATGAAGACCCCAGAATATACCTTTCCAACCATATTTTTAGCTAAAATTGTGACAAAGAGCAGGTTCTGAAGGCTCACTGGTGCTGTTGTGCTGAGCTTGTTATCAGAAGTCTACGCTGAATTTGTATGTCTTGGCAGTAGGGGGAAAGAAGCTATCATTTTTCTTGAAAGCTCTGCAAATATGACAAAATCAGCAAGCAGCTGTAAACACGGGACCCACAATAGCACTCTCGGTTGTTGTTCAGAGCAGAGACGTATTTTAGGCGCTTGCAGCCAGCGTGCTGCAGAATGTTATTTGAAATTACACTGCTTGGTTACAATAAAAATGCTGCAAGACTGTGTGAAAGGAGTCTAAAGAGATCTTTCCCAGCATATCACTGGCAGTTTTTATTTTCCCAGAGGCAGATGATATGTACATCACTACTGATTTTTTTTTTTTCTGGCGAAGAATTCCAGCAGCTGAGATAAGTTTACAGCTTCTTAAAACTGATAATGAAAGAGCAGTCTCTGTGCTGTAAGGGAGACATGAGATAAGTGCTTGCCATTGCTACGGCATTCAGAAGATAATACAGGGATAAAAGTTAAAATGACACTTGAAGAAAATATTCCTCGTTTTCCATCTTGATTAAAACCATTTAATGAAGGTTGTTAACTTTTAAGAATGTGAGAAATGGCATTTGCAAGTAAATTACCTTCAGTGTGTTCACTAACTGGTTCTGTGCGACGTTGTATTGAGATGCTGTGGGAGTTCCTGTTTAAGCGAAGTAAATATTGACAGTAATGTCAACAGAATTGCAATATCCATGACAAGTAGAGAATTGCAGCAGACTGCTTACTGAGGATTTGAATTTTCAGTAGGACATTTTATATGTGTATTCTGGCCACTTCCAGCCCTACTCTCCCCACCCTATGCCTCACCCCAGCAAAGTGTTTTCCTTTTGCTCCTTAAGGATCCCTTCATAAACACTGAGTAACCCAATAACAAGGAGTTGACCCTTGCTTTACCTTTTTAAAACACTTGGTACGTGTATGTTCAAAACTCAAATTTTAAACTGAATAAAGGAATGCAGCAGAGTTAATATAAGAGCTTCTTAGCTATGTGTTTTGGATAACAGATCTATGGAAATTAGAACTGGCATACTTGGGGGTGAATATCCGATATGCATTGCATCTATTTGCATCGTAAGGAACTCAATATGTAACTTAGCTCTTAAGCCCTCTTTGCATGTTTTGGACAGGTGGGCAAATTTGCATAACCCACGAGTTACATTAAAGCATTGCATTAAGACAGGGTATAGCTTGGGTCTCTCAAGGGCAAGGGGATGGACTGAAAAATAATTATTGACCATAAAGCTAAATAATGGGAGATTGCACCAAAAAATACAGTTGACAGCTTCTTTTCTCTGACCCTTTGGAGATACTTGGGAACCCCAGAGTGAAAATGTTTATTGTAATAGTAAGATAATCAAGAAGATTTAAGAACATTTTATCAAGGAAGGGAGAACTATTTTTTTTAAATATAAAAACCATAAAATAGAAGGATAAAATGTGTTTTGCAGTGCATTGGCAGCACTGGAAACAGAAACCCAGTGTCCTGAACCACAGCCCAGCGTCCCTCTGGGCTATGCCTTTCATTTTCTTGGGGAAAACTGATTCCAAAAGAGAAACTTCTATTTTCTCAGCCTTTCATGTAGATAAAGTAGAAAGTGTATCAAATGCCTCTGACTGTATTTTCCCTGCTGAATAGATCATCATGAAGATTTACTGTAGTAATTGAACCCTCTGAAAAGTTAGCTACCTTAAAATCTCAGATATGTTGTCTTTCTGCCCTGATAAGTGAACTCCTCCCTCCACCTGCAGTGTTATACCTGCTCAAGGACCAAATCTAATCTTGTTTTAGGGACAACTTTACAAGACATAAATTTGCTTTAAATTTAAAATCTGGTGTTTTATGTCCTTGAAGGGGAATGTGTCATGCTGAGAATTGTATCTATTTCAAAGCGTGATGCATCGCTTGTCTGTTACCCTGAAAGGTACTTTAAAACTATAAATATCAATTTTAAGTTAGGAAAGCTATTAACTTGGTGGTGGTGGTGGTTGTTTTTTTCCCCCTCCTTCTTCATCTTTTTCTTCTTGAGCCCTGGGCTCGCAGGAAGTGAAGATATCTTCTCACCCTGACCGTGACGGCTAGTGGTAATCTCTCCTTTGTGTATCTCTGTGAAGTAGAAGTGAAGACAAGGTTGCGTATCATGTCTTGTCACAGGTTGGTCAATTCAAACATGTTAACTCTCTTGCCAGTGTTGGCTGCTGCATCCCAAGATACCTGGAGAGCTGTCTGAGGAAGTAACGTGAGTTTTCTGCTCACACACCTCCAAATAAACGTCCCTCAAATACTCTTACAGCAGTAGTCTAAAGCATAACCTGTGCAAAATGCCTTATGCTTTATTTGGCAAAATGCTTTTTTTAGTAACTCATTTGGGATAAGCGGTTATTTATGAACCGTAATGCAAGTCTGATTTAGAAAACATAAATTCTTAATGAGATAGCAAATTGTGTACACCTCTGTGCTGTTGCTACTTACGTAGGTTTCTCCTAGAGTGAACAGTCCAATGTAGGATTTTTTTGTCTATGTAGGCATTTCTTAAACTGAAAGCATGGGTTGAGGCTTTCTCAACCCATTGATACAATGCATCAGCTCAGCACCAGGTTTTCAGTTTCTTTTATTGAAAGGTGACTAAACCGGAGTGCTTTGTGGAGTTCAGCCAGCGAAAAAGTGGCACGTTGTACTGACTTCCAAGCAAGGCTGCTAAACTAGCACTGAACACCTAACACTAGCACTGAACACCTAGCTTTCAGCTCTGTGCTGTGTTTAAGATGTGTTACAAAGACAGGTGGGTGATGGGAGCAGAGCCTTTAACCAGATGTGCTTTGAGCAGTAGTTAAGTTTGGTAGTGTTTGTGGAAGTGTTGCCACGTCCATGCCCTAGCAGAGAGCTGGCCACATGCATGAAGCCACCACAATCGCTGTTTCCCACCAGAGCTGTGTGGATTTGGGTAACTGGTAGTGCAGAGCATCCTCACCTGCCAAGGGAGAGTTTGCTGGTCCACAGGAACACGCTGCTGTGGGACACGTGTGCCTCTCCTACCTGCTTTCTGAATCCAAGGGCACCCTTCGGTGCACTGCCGCAAGGATCCAGAGGGGCTCCTGTGGGCACGTGCCTGCCTGTAACTGCTACAGAAGGGCTTGTGACAGCTTTATTCCATCACTATGTTACATGATACAGGTTGATGTGATTCTGTTAAAGGCCTTTTACAGGGGGAACCTGAACACATCCGACTGTTGGACTTTCTACCAAAGGCCATTTAGGAGTTAGCAGCCTCAGAATGGCAAGGATGCAATTAATTTCTGTTTGAAGCCGTACTCTTTTTTTTTTTTTTTAATAAAGCCTCCAGCGTCAGAACCTTCCTGCTGAGTGGCGGTGTTTTACATGTACAATACTGGATAATGCATGTGCACGGATAAATCAAGTTCATTGATAGTGGCAGGAGAGCAGCGTTTGGGATTCTGGGCAAACTCTGCTGTGTCCCAGCGCAGTTGTACAGCAGCTGCTGTGCTCCCATCCCTGCAAAATTCTGTTGAGCTAATTCTCCGAGGAGCAGTTAATACCAGTGCATTAGACTCAGTATGGGCATGAAAGCAAAGATGTAACGCTTGGCTTCTAGCATGGAAAATGTAAAACACTCTGCATCGATGCAATTTGGTTTTGTTCTGGTTTAACAGAGCAGGGCAGTGGTACTCTTCTAAAGGTATAGCTGGGTGTTACCGTGTGTACACCAGAGCAATACTGTGGTGAATTTTGGCACGGGAATTGTGTATGTGCTTAAAACAAAGGTGTTAACCAGTCTTATGAGATCGTGATATACTATAAAGCACTTCTTCTGCAGACTTTTGCTCCTTATTTGTTTTAAGGTTTCTCGTTCAGATAAGGTGGGGCGTTGTGTTTTGGAGCCAGCAGGGGAGGACTCTGCAAACAGCATTACTTTAAAGAGAAATTGGAGAAGGTGGGCTGGGTGACGGGGAGATTGGCCGGGGCTACAGCTGGGATGAATGCTTTGAGCCAGGGTGAGCTGGCATGGCTTCAGAAAGAAATCATCGAGCTCTGCCCTTGTCTGCGTGTTCCTCCCCCGCTCCTTCCCCTGCCCTGTATCAGCCCAGGTGTTTGTGCAGTTTCTTGTGAACTGGGGGGGAGTTAATCCAGTTGAAAACAGGCCAAAAAAAAAGGGGGGGGTATTTATTTCAGACAGTTCCCTCAGCTGGTTTGCCATATTGCTGCACAAATAGCAGTCCAGGGAAAGGGGTGGTAACAGGCAACAATCAAGCCAGTTGGAGCAAGGCTGAGATTATTTTCTTTGTGGTGGTGTCAAGTGCCAGCCACGCCATAGCCTTATCATCTTTTATCCCCTTCGCCTCCCCCACATCTTTCCAAACACTTCCATTTGGAGTTTTCTAACAGCAGAGTGTAAATGCTCACAGCAGCGCTGGTTTTCCTTTGCCACTGCTGGGCAGGGAATGATTTTCTCTGCTCCTTTCTTCCACTTTTCTCTCTGCCAGCTGCAAGCTTACCTGCCACGTGCTGTGCTGAATACCTGATTGTCATCTCAGAGTAATTCTCCCAAATCTGCACCTCTTACGTTTTGTGAAATTTCTTTCAGTGTTGGTACAAGTCATACCCTTTATAGACTCTGGATACAGGGAAAAGAGAAGACAAAACTCCTTTACTTTTACCTAAATCGTTACTATTGTGCTCCTTCCTGGCTGCTTTATGTCCTTCTATTACTAAATGGCCATTCTGTGCTGGTTTTTGGACTGTGCAGCTTCATACCTGCTTATGTGCTTGAACTCTTTTCAGATACATTTTTTCTGCAGTGATTTTTCCTTTTTCCTATTTCTTTTTCTCCTGCAGCCTCAGCTTTGCTCCTTTCCTGGTGCCACTCTCCTGTTCTTGTCTGCCAGCTCCACTCTTCTTTTAAGTTCTTCCTTAAAACTTGCTTTTCCTAGCAACCTCGTTTCCCCTCACCAGTGCTTGTTCGATTTACTGCTCAGGGGAAGGAAGGGGTCTATTTCTTGTTGGGAGACTTTTTGGTTTTTGAATGTAGCCAGCTGTTGTTTATACATCGCCACATCATCCAGGTTGTAGATGAACCCGTCTCTAAAACCTTAAAAATGAATATCTACACTTTCATTCTATGCCTTAATTTTCTTCTCCTAAAGTGTGCTATCGAGATTCCCTCTCAGTACCAGAGTTCACATATTCCTTGGGTAGTTTATCCACGTAACGTCCTGAATAACTGCGAGCTGACAAGCATTTCAGGATATTTTTATTTTTTTGTTTGGTTGTGTTGCACTGTGAGTAAATTTACATGTGACTATGTAAATACTTTGCAATATCACACAAAGCAGGTTACCTACTTGAAGTCAGTAACACTAGGACTACAGCCGAGCTTCAACTCTTTGAAGACAATTCTCTAAGGGAGGCATTTGGAAAAGTGCTGAACGCTCGCTGAATATTCAGCTAGCCTGGCATGCTTTTGAAAACCTTACTGTAAAGGGGAATGACTCTGAAGACAATTATTAAGAAAAGCTACAGCATTAATTTTGTAAAGGCTGAACTGTACGGGCATCAGGGAGTTTGAAGTTTAATGTAGCTTGCAGGCGGTGGATTCATCCCGTCTCCCTGGCTGTGGCGCCGAAGTCAGCAGCCCAGTTGCCCTAGATTTTGTCTGCAGTCGCTGGGGATAGAGGAGGAGAGAGAGAATTGGTGTCAGAGGCTAATTCAGATCCTAGGTGAGCCAGAAAGCTACTTTTCTCACCATTTCAGCTAGTCGTAAAATCAGGCAGGCTGAATGCAGCCCGAAATGTCTGTCTCCTTTTTAATAGATCTGCCTAGGTGGCTGCGCAGCGCTGCATTACCAGTACTGCCTTTGTTGTAACTATTAGGATAAAGGCGTTCCACGGACTAAAAGGGAGCAGCTACCGCAGAAACACGCCGATTGACCTGGGGAAGGAGTCCGGCAGCGCTTTTTGTCCTTAACAACTAGGGATTTTAGGATACAGTTTTATGACATGCAGACCTGCAGTTATGCGCAAAGAAGAACAAAAAGGAAAACCTACCCAGACCAGAATGTAGTTCTTTTTTTCTCATGCATTGATCTGCACATAAATAAAGATGGCTTTTTATGAAAATGGCATTAGGAATGTTTTTTAATACTCTCTTTATACTGTGCTGTGCAGTCTTGTTCTTTGCACAGACAAAATTGCAAGCTTAGGAAACTTCAGAAACTGGCTCCATAGGATTTCGGCCTCAAGGCAAAGCGTTACTAGAGTTATGAGAAATGAGTTTTCTACAAAAGCATTGGCTTTGGTTATTATTTTCTAATCCTGTTAGTTCAACGAAGTTAGGAAGAGAAATGTTTACTTAAAACAATTAGTGCTGTCAGTCAGTTTTAATTAATTGCTAATTAAAATGGTGAAAGTTTGTAAAGCAGCAGGCATTTAATTGCGATAAGTCATAATCAGACATGGCTAGCTGTATGAAAATATGGAAGGACAAGGATGTTGATGGAAAGGGTGATGGAAAATTAGGTTCAGGGCCAGGCAAATGCAGTCACTAATTTTTTTCCCCGGTATCACTGCACTTCTTTGTCCACCCACCCTTTTATCTTATCTGCATATGTTTGTTATTGTAAGTGCTGCTGGGAAGTTCATGTCTCTTACGTAGCTTATTCAAAACCATAAATAACTAGTTTCATTTAGAATTTGAGGGGGGAAAAATTAACATTCAGAACTTTTCTTGTTTGCTTTTCAGTCACCTTTCTTATGAAACTTTGCCTTTTTTTGTTTGTTTGCAGCCAGCTGAATTGTTTTTGTTGAATACAGAGAGGGAATTCAAATTTAATTATTTTATGTACCTAGTGGATCTGTGAGGAGTTCTTGTTAGAAGCAGAAAGCATTTTAGCTTCAAATGAAGAAGGTGGAGCTTCACTGGTGGACAGCACAGAACTTAGGGATGTCACATTGCTGCTGAGTGGCTTGCAGTCACGATTCCTTGGCATTAAACTTCCTGTGGTATGACAAATTTTGTAGTAAGCTTGTAAAAAAAAAAAAAAAAAATAGTAAGCTTAGAGGGTAACTTAAGAAAATTTAAAAATAAAATAAACACCACCACCCCCAAATAAACTCTCAAAAGAATGCAAAACAGCAAGAAAACACGAAGTCCCACCAACCAAACCCAGACTCTGCCTTCTCCGTGCTGTACATACGTGCCTGTATCTCCCAAGTATGACAGGCTACATAGTCCAAGATCCTTGGCACACTAAAATGGACACAGTAAAACCCCATGAAATTGTTTGAGGGTTTCCTGATTATTGTAGACTTTGTCAAACATTAAAACCAAGACGTTTTTAGGTGGGGCAGAGTTATTCTTGCATTTCTGTATATGACTTTGTCAAATGGCAGTTTTGCCTCCTGCTTAATGATACCCAAAGCCTAGGGGATTTTTCTCCATATAAGTACTTCAGAATTGCTGGAATACATCAAATGTGGGCCTGTCTAAAGGACAAATGCATTCTTGTTTTGGTATTTGGGGTTTTAGGTTTCCGGTAGTATTCATTTCATCATGAACTTTTGTTTCCTCTGGTGCTGAGAATGAGATCATTATTGCTGTGATTCATTGTGCTCTCACATTATCCCCAGATTACCAGATTATAAAGGCAGAAAGGGAGTGCTGTGACCACTCAGACTGACCTCTTGCATCATGTTGGTCAAAGGATTCCCTTGAATTCAATCTTTTGAAGCTAAGCCTTTAGACTCATCTCATTTTGATTTTAAAGTTTCCAAGTGATGGACAATCAATTGCATACCTTGGTGAAATTAGAAAAAAAAAAAATAGCAAAAGAAAAGCAGCTGAAACCATTTAAAGTTTTAAAAAATGAAATAAAATTGGGTACACTTACAACCTTAGCCCCCTCGTGTTTATATTCTGTCATTTTGCACGTGTGTATCTGCAATAGCGGTAGCTTTCTGTCCCTTTGAGAACTTTGTGTGCTAGCAGGCTCCATATGTAAAATTATCATTGTTTTCTTTTGGCTTCAAAGAAAATATTTATCTTAGGATTGTATAATTTTTGAATACATATTAAGTATTATCTGCTGCTTTCAGCTGTTGTATGTTCTTCTGAACTGTTCCAGCTCTGAAAAGGAGTTTGAAAACAACTGCCTGTTTTTACAACTACTTCCTGCTGATAATTGTGCTCACAATATTCATAGTAAAGGCCAACCCGTTGCTACTGCATGACTCAAGTTTCCCCTTCGCTTTTGCTTCGCTGTAGCAACTGCATACACATCGAATCATTGAGAGGGATGGCTGGAGGCTACCTTAAATGAAATCCAGAAATGCCACATTTTTACGGTGACCTTTGCTTTTACAGTTTCAGTGGACACTTGAACTAACTTCTTGACGGAGCAAAGCAACTGCATGCTAAAGCATCTACAGTGTAGCTCCAAGTTGTCTCAGAGTTGCTTGAACCCTGCAAGTGAATTTCCCAACTTCTTAGCTCTCATCTTTTGTCTCTACAGTTGCATGCACGTTCTCTGTTTCTCCTTACATAGACAAAAAAGGGGATTTTTTTTTTTCTACGGTAATAAAATCTGGGCACTTGTAGTGTGTTCTTAAGTTTAGCTCTTCCACCAAAGTGTTTTTAGAGGTTTGAGGAAAATGAAGATTTCTTTGCTATACAGATTTCATAACTCTAACTGCAATGCCTAGGTTAGAAATGTAGCTTTCTCTTTCGCCTGAGATCTGCTTTAGCCACTGGCAATGATTCTCTATCTCCAGTGGCAGAAGGCAGCCTCTAGGGCAACGTGTCTGCCCACTTTGGTGTTTCAGGAACCTATAAGCTGCTTTTTTTTTTTTTTCTGGTTTCTTTATGTATTTATTTTCCCCCTAAATAGTGATGAAATCTATCAAATAGAAGTAATAACATTCAGTTATCTCAGGGGTGAAAGTGTCTTCGAGTGGGCATACTACAGCCAGACACTTCAAGTCAGTAACGAGCCAGGAATATTTTTAGGTCTAGAGTATTTCTCAAGCATAAAATTGGTGATTTCTTTCTAGATCTGTTTGAGGAGCTGTCAAGAGCTGTGGTTGCTTGGCAGATTCATTGCTAAACTCATCTGGTTTCCCCTTTCTCACCACTCTGACCAAAAAGCTGCACTGAGTTCAGTATTGCTCTGCGTAGCTTTCTGAGCTCCATTTCTTACAGATCGGTTTTCTTAGCAATTTCCCCACTGTCTTAAAGATTACTTTGATACCTTGCATCTATAATGAGTCTGGGATTTTTTTCAGAGACTTCGTGAGATTGTACCTAATAAAATAACCAGGCCTGTGTGTTATTAATGCTAAAAACTTTCACCAAATATTATTAAGATAATATATCGAATTTTGTAGCAAATTTGGAATGCTAAGTTCCCATAATTTTAAATGCAAACTAAGGATAGAAATGCTCAAGGATAAATACTTTTAGTGAGACAAATGTGTATGCATAAACTGACTGTATTAGCTGAATTAGTCTTCTTCTGTGGCTGTTATTTAGAAGACATTTATCCTGCAACATACCTTAAAAACAACATACGCTAATGCTTGTGTTACAGCCGCGTACCAAACTATACTGATGTCCCTGTATGTCTTAATACTGGATTTCTTCACACATTGCAACATAAAAAAATAGCATATACCTCCGCATATGTGTTTTCTTTGCCTTCCTCTGTCTCTCACATGTTTTACTTTGACACTGCTTTAATGGTAATACCGGAAAGCCTTTCCGACAGGTAAAGGAGTGGCCGATGGATCGAGCATGTGATTGTTGCTTTGCTATCAGCAAGAGGGCTACCTTTGCACTTTAAGCTTAATGTTTGTTTGGGTTTGGTTTTAGATGTTATTAAGACACTGTGTTTCTAAATGTGCTTAATTTCAGTAAAATCCGGTGGAAACTTGTGGTTTTGGCTTGTTTTTTGTCTGTTCTAAGTCCCAAATGTGCCCATAAGGTGTAGTAAATGGTGACCTGGTCTTTTAGTCATAGCAATATGGGATGACAGTGAAGTCAGTGGTTGGACCAGATGATCTTGAAGGTATCTTTTCCAACCTTAATGATTCTATGATTCAAAGATAACAGCTGATTGTCCTGGTCGGAAGAAAGAGTAGCCAAAGCGCCTTTCTTTTCCTGACTCTTTGGCAAGTCTGCCTAGATGAGGGCAAAAGAAATGTATTGCCATTTTCTTAGTTTGCTCTTCCAACTGTTTTTCAGTGCAATGGGATCCTCAGCTCCTGAGCTAGCAAAGGAGACAGATGATCTTTATATTCCTGAAGTGTGAAAGTATTTATCTCATTACTAATATTATTTGTTATTGTTTTCTTCCTAGGCTGCGGTATGTGGCGAGTATTTGTAAGCCACACAAGGTGTTGGCTTTTCTTTCAGACCATCGTGTTATGTAGGCAGCTTGTGCAAGAACTGCAGTAAGTGCTGGCAGGATTTTCTGGGGAGCTGAGCTGTTAGCTGGGCGCTGGCTCTTAGCAGAAGCACTGCATCCACGCACCTCACCTGCATTTGGCTTATGCTGCAGTTTAACCTGGGTTTGTTTCTTCCTTATGACATTTAGAAATCCTGTCACAGTCAACGAGCGTGTATATTCCTTGACTTCTTCACAGACATGTTACTTGACCTCAGTGATCTTCTTCAGGTATTGTATCTATTTTTGTTTGAAACTTTTGCTGAATTGTTCAACTTTGATTAATTTCAAGTGAAGAGCTGTCAGCGTGGGCTATTTGGGATGTTTTAATTTCTCCGTAAAAATTCTGATTTGGAAAATTACTGGGTTTGTAGTTCAGTAATTGCTCAATGAAATTAATTTTTTTTCTTTTCATGTTGCAAAGTATCAAGAGTTAGTATGATGCTTTCTTCAGGATTCAGAGTCATGGCAGTGGCACAAAGTAAGATGTCACACTTAACATAATCAGTTGTTGAAGACATAACTTTTTTTTGTAGGTA
Source organism: Oxyura jamaicensis (assembly GCF_011077185.1). Lineage (NCBI taxonomy): Eukaryota > Metazoa > Chordata > Aves > Anseriformes > Anatidae > Oxyura > Oxyura jamaicensis. The sequence goes on along the minus strand of NC_048897.1, from coordinate 46,922,228 downwards.
ATATGGTGGAAATGGATTAGTGCACTACAGGGAAGTGTTTTATAAAATGTGTTTTGAAAGAAATATGTACTTGCTCTTTATGTGGAAGTAGAAAGCTCTGCTGACATACACTGTCTTCCTCGTGTTTTCCATGTTAGGACTGTTTTACATACAATGTGAGTAGGTTAGTTACATCTATTTTTGTCCTCCCAGCTGTCCTGGTAAATGGCATCCCTCTGAAGACTATTTATTGCTTACAGCAATCTGCTGGAATTGCAATAATCAAATGAATCTTTAATTCTTAAAATTACTGACTTTTTTCATTGATTCCAAACTCTCATTGACTTATTTTGATTACAAGCAAATATTGCATGTATAGAATGGGGGCGGGGTCAGTATTTTCTTTTAAACACGGGTGATTTTTCATGGCAATTGTTATGAAATAGGATGATCATAGTAATATGAAACATAATCATCAGATGTGAAGAAGAGGAGGTATTGAATCTGTAAAAGAAAAAAATGAGCAGACAAATATTGAATTATTTGTGTTTTTTTTTTTCCCCTCTGTACGTTCCAGCCAGGAGAGGTGTCGAGATGGGGGCATACGGGAACCAAAAGGTTAAAGAGGGGTAACTGAAGAGATGGGAGAGCCAGAAATAGACTAGTGGTATGGAAATAATCAACACTGGAAGGAAGAAAATGCAACATTTTACTATCGTGATCTGTATTTAAATATGCGAGGTTTCTGGTATGCTCCAAATTCTAGTTTCTTAAAGATGAATCTGAGCAAACAGAAATGTTAAACACTATTGTTAACTATAGCTAGCCAGAAACCCTGTTTAAGAATGCATAAATGAGCTTTTCAGGTCTTCTCTAGGTTTCTTCCCCCATCCTGAGTTTGGCTAATAAAACAAAAATAACCAAACAACAACAAAAAACCAACCACCTCCAATTTTCAGTGTTAGGTCGACTACATACATGTTTGAAATAAGATAAATCTACCTGCAAAAAGTCTTCCTAGGTAGTTCTTAGCTTTTGCTGCTTTGTTTCTCTGTAAACTTGGTGGCAAAACATTTACTGCCCAGGCAGAAAACTTCAGTGCATTCTGCTTTGGATCAGTCTTTGCTTACAGACTACCTGCTTAAAAAAGAAAAGCAATCGATTTATTGGGTGGTACGATTACCTTGAAGTGGCTTTTTCTTTCCAGGACATTTTTTGTTGTGAAGTTGGGGTGTGAATGTCATTAATGAATAAAGAAGGGTTGCTAGTACTAGTACCATTTCTACTTGATGCAGCTCTGTTGCTGCAGGAGGACAGACCTCTGCATCAGTGACCTTTAACCAGTGTCCTGCAGGCGCTGGGAGAGCCAAGACCCTCTGGGAGCTCACAGTGTAGGAGAGTTGGGTAGCTGAAAGGAAGAGTAAGATGAAGAAGATGCGAATCTGCTGTTATCTGCAACTCGTTACTTGTCTCGTGACCTACCATATGCATGTTCTTTCTCTCTCATTGTTCAGTTTAGCTTTTCAAAACAAATATTTTTAAAAAAGGGGGGGTGGGGGTGGAGGTGTGGAAGGGGAATAGAGGAATCTAGGGGAGAAAATCTTAAGTTTGTCCTCTTAGGTTCTGCTCTGCACCTCTTGCACATCCACTCTTCCTGTACTTAGTGAGTTGCTTTGGGATTTGGTTCCCTATTCTCAATGCCAAAGAAAAAAGAAGCAAAAAAAAAAAAAAAACCTACCCCAAATCTATCCCTTATAATATAATATGCTTTTAGCATAGCATTATGCTGCTAAAATTTAGCAATAAAGGAGGCTAATTTTCACTGTTAATGGCAGTCTGTTTAAGAAGCCCTATCAGCTTTCCTCTTGTACCGATGATGATTGAGACGGGAGAGTTTGGCTTGTTCCACACGTTTCATAACAACTTTTGGAACTCAAAACTGCCATCAGAATAAAATGCCCCCCCACTTTTTATTTTATTGGATGGGCCAACTTTTTGGATTTTGTCTCCCGTTTTATCTCTAGGTGAAATATGTCCATGTCTTGGAAACCTGTTTGAAAGCATTGTCAGATCCCGTGTGCCTCTGGTACGTTTAGGCTTGGAAGCGTTACCTGAAATGAACTGAAAATGCACAGAGCACTGCTACAAATCAGGCTCCTTCCTCGTGCAGAGCGAAGTCGTGCTTCATGTTGATTGAGTTGGAAGGATGATCAGTCATCAGTCTCTGACAGGGAAAGTACTTGTTTATATTTTCAGATATTGCATTTTACTTGCAAATACACTCTTTAGAGAGGTCTATAATCAGGCCCTTTGTTTGCTTTTTTGTTCTTCCAATCTAAGTGACAGGGCTTGCTTGTTTAGGAGAGTAGGGAAGCTTGTCTAGCCTTGGCCCAACTTTTGAACAGTTCGGGTTTGCCAGTCTCTTTCAGAGCACTCTCATGCCTTTCACCTGGAGAACTATTTGGCTCGAGTTTTGATTGCTGCCTTTCTAATCCTGGGAGATGCCCATTTCTTTTTAAGCCTCTTGTAATCTCCAGTATCATGGTCTTCGCGACGTAGTCATGAAAGACTTCAGGAAGATGTTGGCAGTGCTTTGATCTCCAATTTCAGCCTAGCAGAATATCATGTTAGTGTGCCTTGTGGTGTGTCCTGCTGTTAAATGAGGCTAATGTTTCCTGAAAAGTTGTAAGACAGAGCCAGGCTCTTCAGAGCAGTGCGTGGCAGGAGAGTTAGCAGCAATGGATGTAATAAATGAAAATGAGATGTTTGGCCTTGGTATCAAGAAAAGGTTTTTCCACCATGAGAACAGTCTAGCGTGAGAACAAGTTGCACAGAGGAATATCCAAGTCTCTGTCCTTGGACAGAGCGAAACCCTGAGCAACCTGGTTGGTAGCTGAGCCTGCTTTGAGCAGGATGTTGGACTGAGAGCTCCTGAGACCCCTTCCAACTATCCTACGATTCTAGATAGGGGAAGAGCGTGTACCAGAAGTGAAAGCCAGTGACTGGTACTTGCTTGGTCTAGTTCTTCAGTCTCTCTTCCACTTCAAAACATAACTCTTAGCTTTTTCTATTTCTTCCTCTCGAATTTGTTTGGTCACGTAACAATACTATCTTGTCCAGAAGGATCATTATTATGACTTATTTTTGGAAACCTGATTTATTTTATTTTTAAGGCAGCCTTCCTGATTCCTCTATGCTTGGCACAAATTACTCCCTTACTTTGTTGCATAGATGGTATGATTATAGTTTATTGTACAGCTGTGGGGTTGGAGGAAGGATGCTAGGACTACACAAAAGCAGGCTCTCTGTGGGGTCCCTACACTGGAGGCAGTGCTTTAAAACACAGCATAGAAGAAGCTGCTTAATCTTGATTTGTCTCCTCTTCAACTGCAGTCTGACAAGCTGGGGTTGGTACACATTTGTAGTTTCACAAATAAGACACTTTAGTAGAATACCCAAAAATAAGACACTTCAGTAGAAGGAGGAAGAGAAGGGCAAAGCAGGATTTTTTTAAGACAGTACTAATTTGCCTCAGTTTTTGATACTCTTTATTCATTTAAAGATATTAACATGTTGACGGTATTTGCCTTTATTGCCCCTATGCAAATTGCTATTTTGATTGAGTTAATTTAAACAACCTGGTTGGGACCCTCAGGCATTACTATACTAGAAATGTTAATAATGAATCAAATAACCACAGGTGCCTCTTTCCCCAGCAACAGACACTCTCCTTAAAAACTCATTTGCTTTTCATGCTTGCTTAATTATTTAGGCAAGCAGCCACGGATATTTCACAGTGTGAGTTCTCATTGAGTTCCAACTGCCCAGTCTTCGTCTCTCTGAACGAGAGGAGACCTTAACCACCGTCACCATTTATAGCGTTTTTCCACAGTGCTGCACCATGGTCTTGAAAAACCTTTTTGGAAATTGCTCGTCGTGAAAGGGTTTTGATTCATAGACTTACGGAACTTGTTGAATGAAAATTTTTGCTTGCCCATGGTCACGGCTTTATTGACTGCTACTGTCCAGAAGTCACCGTAATCTGGTATCAGTGGGAGGTTCCCTGTTTCCCAAAGAGAGTTTAAAATTCTGGAATGCGTTAGGCTGATGAACAGACGAATTCCCGTGGTACTGGGAAGGAAGTATTTGTTATTATTTGTAGAAGTGGAAGTATATTGGTGTTTGTGAACACATCAGGCATGATGTGAAATCAAGAGGAAATTATGAAAGGATAAGAGTCCCTATGGAAGTGTCCCTTTGAAATCAGCATCTGATGACTGACAGATGTGAAATGAAAAGGCTCTGTCTCCGAAAAATACCGTGAAGGGCAAAGAGTATAACAAGTAGGAGGATCTTTCTATAAAAATGTAAGTGAATAATTGGAAGCCGTTCCTTCTCCAAGTGCCACTCTTAACTGATATAAAGTGTGCTATAACAAGAGCAGAAATTATCGGTACAGGACAGCATCTCGTACAATCTTAATTTCTCCTGCAAAAGCGTAGGGGTAAACATGCCTTGTGTGCGGTGCCTTGGTGAATGTATGCTTTTTGTCTGAAAAACGTCTTCCTGCTGAAGAATCTAGTTCAAAAACAGAACAAAACAAAACACATAGTGACAGGTCCGTGTGCCTGCAAATGCATTCTGTTAAATGTGAGATGAATGTAAAGCAATGCGGTAAAACGTATCGGGGTATGCAGATATTTAAAAAAAACTCCCTCTGTAAGGGGTCCGTGCTGCTCTCTGTTGTGTTACGTGCTGATGCTTAAACCTAGTGACTGCATCGAGTTTAGAAGATTTTAATATTTGACCGAAATATGAAAAACAGTGCAGAGAGCACAAGTCTTAGGAAAGTCTATAAAAACAATTGCTATGCTTTCAAAATATCGATTGGAGACATTTGGGGAAAATACAGTCTTTCACTGTGATCCTTATAAATCAAGAAGTGGGGAAAAGAGACTGAAGTTAGTGTGGTAAGCTTGAAAGCTACAGCAATTGAAGTCTAAGCCAGACACAGCTTTCTAGAAGGGCATTTTTGTTTATTCACTGTTCAAAGGACTCATAAAATTAGATTTTATGAATGCAAATGTCATATGGTTCTAAATTTGGAGCATTAAGCTTTTGATGGATTGGAGTATATGAATTTTTATAAGAAGTTCTTAATGAAGAAAGGACTAGAAATTAAGGTAGGCCTCTAAATTAATTCTCTTAATTTTCTAAGCTTAATAGAGTGCAAAAAACATAGAAAAGATGAGTAAAGAAAGATAGACTCTTTCTATATGCCTAGTAGAGCTATCATTTCATCTGTCAGGGGGCGGGGGGTGTATGGAACAGTTCAAATTAGTGACGGTGGCATTAAAATTTAGCGGAAGGGCCTTCTTCCACTAAAACCAGAAGTTATTAAGTGCCTTGTTTAAGCAGTTCAGCACCATTCCTGATTTCTGAGTGAGCTTTATGCTCTCTTTAGTTCTCTGCCTGTAGGAAATGCCCCACAACCTCTGAATATTTGGTAACTTTCAAAGATGAGAAGTGTTTTGCTTCAGAGGGCCTGAAGTATCTCTTGCTACTGATTTGCCAGGAAAACTGGAACCGGTTAAGTCCTCCTGATCCTTTTTGTGACTTTACCCTGACATTAAAAAGCGTCAGCTTCACGGGGAAAACAATACAGAGTATGTAATGCACTGTGTGTCCTCCTTCTTTCTAAATTGGTAGTAACGAGAAACTGCAGAGAGCACTTGTGATCAAAAGAAAGAAATTTCCCTGATGTACCATTTCTATTTGAATTTATTAGTTTGTGTAAATGCACCGTCTATACCTTGAAGTCGGCCATAAAACACCGATGATGTGCAGCATAAAGTGGAAAAGCAGGTTAGTTTTAAAGTACCTTACTTCTCAAATAGACCACGGACCTGGAGACTTTTAGGTAGGTAAGGACAGGAGGATGAAAAGCAATCATTAGGCAATTTTATAATGCATTTGTCTTTGCTCTGTATTTAATCCAACGCCTGCTTTTGTTGTTAGAATACAGCTTTAAAAAAAAGTTTATTTGTCTCTTCATATCTGTTTGCTCTTTGATGACTGCATTTATAGGAAGTTTGCTTAGGAGGAGTTTCTTTTAGTTATATGGCTAGATGGGGATATGCATGAAGTATTTGGATGTCCTGACAAAAAAAAAAGCCAGAGGGAGAGACGCTTGTCTGAATTAGAGGTTCTCTCTAAAATGAAGGAACTAGATGAGTTTGTGAAGCCTCTGATGGAAATATCATATATACTTGGCTCCATTGAAGTAACTTCATCGATTTGTGCAGTGAAATCATCCTTGCGGAACAAGATCTAAGTGATGAGGTTTAAGATTTATAGTAACTCGGTCAGCCAACTGAAAAGGCTGAAACTACAGCCAAAGCCCCACTCTTTATGCTGATATTTGTTAGACAGAAGGTCAAAAAAAGCCATCCCAAACTTGCAGTGAATGTAGAGCATCGAAAGCCAACTGAAACACCGCAGATATTTTGCTTTAAGTAATGTCTCTGTGGCTCGTGGAAAGGCACGTGCTCCCAAACGCCTCTATGAACGGCCAGATGCAGTGGATGCTCGGTTTTCTGTGTAAAATTCTGTGACTTATTTCCCAAGTACATTTCTTGTTCAAAAATTCTATTTTGCTTTTCTTCCTTGCCCTAGAATAGTATTGCTATGTTGCCTGGCATTTGGGGGAAAAAAAGGAGTGGTGAAATTTCAGACTATCCTATGGAACCTTCTAGGGCAGAGAAACCACTGGTCAGACAGACAAAGCTTGGGAGGTATTCAACATTGTCCACTATGACCTAAATTAACATCACATCATACCCACTTACTTGGTTGAACGGTTGTTTTCAGCATACGTGCTAATTCTGAGGATTTATTTGAAGTTTTCATTTTTAAAATTTAAGTTCAGAAAAAAAAAATCACATTAGGAAAATTTTCACGTAAAGCAAAAAGTTGTTTTGCAAGCGGATGGCTGGGTGAAGATGGGTCAGTATTTGTTTGTTGCTTTCTTACTAGCTTGGTAGCAGCATTAGACACTTGGGAGGCAGGCTGCTTTTAAATTGGTGTTGGTAAAGCTCTGTGAAACTGGAAGACAGTACTTAGTAACAGATTATTAATTTCCATGGGCTTGTACCCTAATGGACAACTCCGTTGTGTAATTGCTTAGTGAACACTTTCATTATCCTGGCGTAGGAAATGGAGGGGCAGTTCTATTACCTGAAAGCAACAGAGTACGTTCCACTTACCCCTAAAAAAAAAAAAGTTTGCATTGTAGGAGGTTGGATTTTTTTTTTAACTAACCTTTTTATGTGCCTTGGGGGGGCAAGGTGTGCTTCGTGGGAACGTTTGGGGCTAATTGGGCTTTGAAATATATGCTGCCTTTCTTGCTGACCACATCTTAAGATAGTGAAATAAAACTTCCTCAGACGTCTTAAGCACTGTACTTGCCTATGCCATAAATTGCAAATCAGAGTATGAGGAGCAGATCCTTCCACGTACATCCTCCTGGTCAAGAGTGGGACTCTGCTTGGCTCCTTAGCAGGCCTGCTGTGGTTCAGGGCGGTTTGGTTTTTGTTTGTTTATCTTTTTCATGTGGGGCAATGTCCAAACAATCAGAAATGACAAATACCCTTGGGGCATGTAGCACTGCTCCTTTCTTTGGCAGAGAAGTTTGGTTTGTGCTTGTGCAATAGTTAAGTGTCCCACTTCACATGATTTTACGGAGATGCAATTTGCACTAGCTTGTGATTATTTGCTGGAGTTTTGTTACGTTACAAGACAAACGACACTACAAAGTCTACATCAAGACGTTAGGTGACAACTGAAAATTTGCCCAAGTACTACAGAGCGACACTGAGTCCACTGAGGAGCATAATTAACAGCATTTTGTAATTATTTTCAGTATAAACTTAGGCTTTGATTTAAAATGCTAACTTATGCAGCTTTTGACAAGCACCAGGTATTATTCTGTATCTGTGAATATTTCTTGTATTACTTTGAGTTTTCTAAAGCAGGTTCTTTACGATTTCAAAAATGATTGTTTTCCTTTCCACATAAATGGTCTGTTAAAACATTTGTGGTTTAAGATTTAAATAACGATTTTTGTTTTTTAATAGGTGAATGTCTATGTGCTGGGAAAAACTTTCCTTCTGCTGGCCAGAGAACTCTGCATAAATGCTCCAGCCATAGGTATTTTTTATTTTACTATTTGACTTTTGGTTTATTTGTTGCATGGTTACTTAAGACGTGTGTGTGTGTGTGTGAGCAAGATGCTGTTTTCTTTTACAGCTTTGTTGCTTTTCTCAGTGTAGTTTAGGCTATACCAAGACAATGGACTGACGTGTGGCATCTGTGTTCGTCTACAAGCTTGCACAGGCCTGTCACATTGAGTTCCATGAAGATGCTCCATCTCATAAACATTAGCCAAACTTACTGTCAGTCCATCACCTGTAGCTGAGGAGTTCAGCACTTGTAATACAAGTGACTTGATGGAAAATGAGGTGCAGTGTTTTCCAAGTAGGCAACTTCTTCCCAAGTATTTTAATAACTTTTTAATTAGTAAGTTATTGTTCAAATTATAGCACATGGTGATAGGGAGGTGGGCTTTTACCTTGTTAAAAGGGTTAAAATAAAAAATGTTCTTGCTTCAGTTGTAATTTTGGAGCCAATTTGGAATTCATACCAATTCCAGCTATAAAAGGAGGAGTTTACAGAGAGGTCTTGTGGCTGTTACCACCTCTGTGCACCATTTTTTTTCCTGTATTTTAATCCACCCGTACTCCCACCCTCCTTAATCTGCAGTGAGAGAATCAGATGCCTTTGTGTTCAGAAGAACACATGCATACTCCTTCAGATGTACTCGGCTGGTCACATAACCTTGTTCTTGCTCGATTAGTTTGCAGCAAGAGAACCAGCAGCTCCTGTACTCAGCTTTGTTTTAGCAGCACCCAGATAGCTTATGGCAGGACACAGCTATCAACCATCATTGCAGTAAACTGCCTCAGTTAACATAGGTTGATGTCTGGTAGAAACTACTGCTTTTCAAGATTTAGATCCCCTTTTGAGAAAGAGAACAGGCACGGTATTGCGACTTAGTTTCAAGGTGAAAAAATAACACAGGTTAGGTAAAGACAAACAGAAAACCCTTCTAAATTAAATCTAGAGGTACCTGTACATGGGGAAAAACAATGGTTTAACTTGCTGTTTGAATAGTCTTTCCAAGGTCATTATGAGACAAGATTTATACAGAGAAGTACTTCCAAGTGGTTCATCTGTAATCATAGTCAGAACCTTGAGGAATACACGTACTTTTGTCAGTCTTTGAGGAAATTGAAGGATACTAGCTCTTAAATGACTGCTGTTAGTGGATGGAAGGGACTTACAGTTCTCAACAAAAATACAGAGGGGTAAAAAAGATGCAGCATTGTTTGCTTAAGGCAGCTTCCACCAATTAGTAACTTTGAGTGAACTTAGAGACCATACTGTAAATAATTCTCTAATGTATGCTCCTAACTGTGATGTGTATTTAGATGGTGGCTGTCAGTATTACAGCTCTTGGCTCAATCTGTGACGAAGCCTGTTGCTGTATTAAGCTTCATCAGAATGTCCTGACTCTGGCTGTTTGAATCTGGTGCAGTTTGACAGGTGTCAGCGTCGCTGTTTGCTGGGCAGGCTCGAGGTTAATGCAGATGGTGCCAAGAGGGCATTGTGAACAGACATTAGAAGCTTTCAAGTATAACTACAGGGTGATATTAATTGGCATTAGACACACAAGTTGTGTCTGTGTTCAGCTTAGGCAACACACAGAACACCTCTAAGCTTCCCTGTCAAGGAAAATAAAAGCAAGTAAAGGCTGCCTGATGGATAGTCTCAGCAGGCAAGGGAGCCTTCGTACTGGTGGCGATACGCCCCTGCACATAAGGGGCGAGGGTATTATCACCCCTGGTAAGTGTACTGTAGTTGAATTAACAGACACAAGCCATAAGATCAGTAATGATCAAGTACACAGGATTTAGGGCAAGTAAAAATGTTTTATATTTCACAGATTCGTAAACTGCTCTAGTTTAGAACATTCTGTTTAAGTCAGCTGCAGTCTGCAAGTTAGTTATCTATATACAAAATAAATGCACAGTTCGTGCGAAATTTAACATTTTTCTGCTCATTGCAGTCATAATTAAGTCAAATAGCTTATGAATAAATAAAATAAGATTAAATTCGAGAGCATTCCTTCACTTATTTGTATAGGCTGATGTAGCAGATAGGTAAGTAGCGTAACATTCCATACTGCTGTACAGTTTCGTAGTAAAATTGGAAAATCCCTTGATGTGCATCATTGCAGTATTGGAATACAATCAAGGTGAAATGCATCATGCATAGAAAATGAGCTCAGGTATCTGTCCTCCTTGTACTCCAGTTCCATTGGTACTGTCCGAGGAGCACTGGAACTGGAATGTCACTTTTCCACACTGCACTTCAGTCATTCCCTCTTGCCCAAAGTAGCTGAGTTCATTGCCGTCGAGAATAGCACTTACATTGTAAAACGTGTCCTGCTCAACCTGCACAGGGTGTTCAAACCACACAGAGAAAGTATTACTGGACCCGTCGGAGGTAAACTTTGTCAGATTTTGAGCAAGGACAACTCCTAAGCGCTTCAGTTCGATTTTGACACTGTATTCAGCTTTGCCACAACTTGACCCATACAATCCCAGTCCTGCTATAAATATCCGTTTGTCTACGGCAAACTGAATACTGTCACACCGCCCTCTGTACCTCCACTGGTTACTGCGGTACGCGGACGACTGAAATCGATGGCATCGCTGAGGTACAAGTCCTTTCCTTTTCGTCAGGGGAAACTCAAGTTTGGGTTTGTTTGCAGCTGTGTACCATAGGAATATGTTGTGAGTTTCCTCAAGGGTGAGGATGTCGGACTGGGCAGCTCCGTTGGCGAACTCTTCTAGAGTCATAGTGGGAATCCGCACCAAGTACAGCGCTTTTCCTAATACATTCCTCTTGTTGCGTGGCGTGACCGGCAGCCCTTGCCTTTTGCATTCAGCCTCTGCCCAGTTGAGAACGGCCTCGAACACTACCACTTCCTTGGTGTTTAGCGCCTCCCGGGTTACAATGATCTCTAGCGTCTGTTGATCTATCTCACAGAAGCCTTCTGACTTCAGTGCCATTTCTGCTTGAGCATCAATCACCTCCCAGCAGCGCTGTGTCAGCTCTGGCTCCTCAAAGAGCCTGCTCTGAGACAGCAGAACGCAAGCGTTCTTCGCCTCTAAACTAGTCTCCAGAAAATTGACGCAAGCCTTTGCTAGGGCTGGCACGATGTACTTCTTGGCAGCATACAGCGTAGCCAGAACTGTGTCAGCTTCCAGGTCTATTTCATCACTATACATGTATCTAGAGGGGAAAAAAAAGAAGAGTTTCTTAAGGGAAAAAATATATGTATGTATAGCCCATGAAAAAAAAACCTCATCTGTAGTCATCTTTGCTGGCAGCGAGTCTGACATTCGGTATTTGTCAGCACATGAAGTAAACAGTAATATGTGCATATTGCACAATGCCAATTAGGAGGTAGATGTATATTTTAAGCTACTTTGGTTCCATCCATGTAATTAGTAACTTGTAGTGCCACTTACTTTAATAGGATTAGAAAGGCTGCAGGTTCCACATCTGGTATATGGATTTCGGATTTGACCTCTGCGAGATCACCATAAAACATAGCGTAGAAGACAGAGCTACCGACTGCCAAAACATACTGGAAAATAGAGAGGGAGGGAGAGAAGCCTCAGTACCGTGTGTCTGCGATGACTGAGCGTGCTGGCTCTTGATAAGAGCTACACTGAGGGAAAGTTAAAAGCTGCAGCTGAGGCAGGCGCCCGCCTTAGACAGTTCCCTTTAACTGCCATATATGCGAATTACTTCAGGGATTAGGCAAGAAGGATAATTAACAAAAAAATGGAATTAAGTTGTCATGGCAGAGGGGGTAAGGAAGAGGTATGCTCAGCAGTATCACAAAAAGCAGGGGGGGGAAAAAACAAAAATAATGCTCCACACAAACCTTATGGGCAGGAACTTTCTTGGATGCCCCTGGCGGGCCCACGATGAAGTGGACGTCAGCCATGAGTTCGTTATTGAACATCAGCGCGTTCCTGCAAGCGAGGGGAAGGGAGGGAGGTGTGGAGGCCGCTCAGCGGCGGGCAACCCCGTCGCCCCCAGCCAGCCCGGTGGCGGGGCCCATCATCCCTTGTCCCTTGCCCCTTACCTCTCGCGCAGCGTTGGGTGGAAGGACTGCCAGTTGGCGCTCTCCAAGTTGTTGTTGTTGAGGTTCTGGAGCTGGGGCGGCGGGGGCGGCTGGGCGCTCTGCTGGAGCTGCAGCGCGTTCTTCTTGCTGTTGGCAGCGGTGGCGGCGGCGTTGCTGTTGGCGATGTTGGTGTTGGCGCTGGCAGGGTAAAGTTCTGCAGCCATCTTCTTCTTCAGGGCCAGGGGCACTATCTCATAGCATCCTGGCACCTTGCCGTTTGGCCTCACGCTCTTTTTGGACTTCTTTAAGGTCTCTGGAAGCAGAAGAAAAAAAGTCAAACACTTCATGATCCTGCCATTGAGGCAACCATGGGGCAGTGGCATGAGCAAGAGAACTAACAGATCCCAAGCGCAGGTCCCGCTAGCAGGAGACGCGGTTCGCTTCTAGGTGCGGGGCGGCCTCTCTGGTTTTTTTTTCTCCTCTTTTTTCTCCTCTCCGGGGCTCACCTTGGCTCCAAGGGGGGCAGCCCAGCCTCCGCGCCGCCGCCACGACTGCAGCGAGCGGGGCTGGCAGGCAGCTCCTTCCCCCGAGGAAAAAAATAATAATAAAAAATAGAAAAATAGAAAAAACCCAAGCACACACCACCAAAAAAGCCACAGATCCAGCAGAGCAGACGCAGGGTCGAGGAGCGAGAGTCAGTCCCCGGGTCCTCCAGCCGCTACAGCCCGCCGAGGCGCAGCCACCCGCCGGCTCCCCGCTGCTGCTGCCAACGATCGCGCCCGGCTCCGTCCTTCCCCGCCCGGCGGCGGCGGCTGCGGGGGCACATCCGCGGCGGCAGGGCAGGGGCCGGGCCCGGGGCGGCTCCGGCTGCCCCGCACCAAGTTTCCTCCTCCTCGCCCCGCCGCGGGGGCGTCGCTGCCCTCGGCGCTCCCCTCACGGCGGCGGCGGGACGCGGCTCGGCCCCGCTCGGCTCCCTTCGGCTCCGCTCGGCTCTGCCGGGCCCTGCCTCCGCCTCCCGCCCTAATAGGCAGCGCCGCGCCGCGCGTCACGGCCGCCCCCGCCAATCCGGAGAGCCGGGGGGAGCCGCCCCCCCCCGCTCCTCCTCCTGCTCCCCCTCCCGATCTCCGACGCCCGCCTGGGGGCGCAGAGCGGCCGGGGCCGTGCGCAGCGCCGAGCACCGCCGAGAGCTGCCGAACGCTGCCGAGCGCAGCCGAGATGTGCCGAGGAGATCCGAGCGCGGCCGAGCCCGGCCGAGCCGGCCCCGCCCCGCCGCTCTTCTCGGACGGACCGGGCGGGGGCGCCGCTGCCCCGCGCTGGGGCGGGGGGGGCCGGGGGTGGGTGGGGACATGGGGTGTGGGTGGGTGGGGTGGGGGGGGGGGGGGGGGGGGCCCTGGGCTGAGTTGAGTGAACCGGGGGGAGCTTTCTGGCAGGTACTGCCCCCACAGCCCGGTTTCCCACTTAAGTGTCTCCCCCTTTATTTTTCTCCCACTTTTTTTTTCTCCTTTTTTTTTTTCCCTCTTTAATTTTTCCCCCTTTAATTTTTCCCACTTTGCTTTTCCCCTTTTTCCCCCTTTATCCCCCCCTTTGTTTTCCCCCTTTTTATCCCCCCCTTTATTTTTCCCCACTTTACTCCCCTCCCTTTATTTTTCCCCACCTAATTTGCTCCCCCCTTTATTTTCCCCCTTTATTTTTCCCCTGCTTCATTCCCCCCTTTATTTATTTCCCCTTCATCTATTCCTCCTTTTTATTTTCCTTATTATCCCCCCTTTATTTTTTCTTCCTTTAATTCCCCCTCTTTATTCCCCCCCTCTTTTTTCCCCCGTTTACATTTCCCCCCTTTAATTCCCCCCACCCTTTATTTTCCCCCTGTATTTTTTCCCACATTTATTATTTCATCTCCCTGAGGCCCTCACAGTGCCCCCTCCTTGCTCCCCCCGTGCTCCTCGCCCACCCTGCAGCCCCGGTACTGCTGGGGAAGACTCTCTTAAACACTTCACTGGGGGGTTTTCGCTATTCCCGCGACTTTTGTGCTTCCAAGTCTCAGGTGGGATAGGGAGCTGCGCCTTTCCATACAAATAAAATAAATAAAGAAATAAATAAACCCATTTGCGTTACAGCCCCCATTGTGGAAAGCCAGTTCTGCCCCAGCCGAAGCAGCAGCCCCTGGGGACAGGGGGGCTCTGTGGGGCACAGCGCGGTGCTGTGCTGCTGCAACTTTGGTCGAACCCCAGAAGGGTTCGTTTGCCCTGCTTGGGTTTAGCAGCATCTTAAGAAGTGTTTGTTCCTATTTTTTTCAGCCCATGCAGGAGACGGTCGTGTTAACTTTGGCCTGACTCTTAATTTATGATTGGTAGCTTTGCATCCTGGCCGTTTATGGCCTCTTTATGGCTTTTTGCTTACAAACCTTCCGTGTATTCATTTTCTGACCGGTAGCTTTCAGAGCCTGAATTAACGACGTGTAATGTTTGGTCAAATGACCCGTGGGCACCAGCGCTGGCAGAGACCTGAGAGCAGCCACCACGCGGACCTGCCTCGGTGCTCCCTGATCCCAGAGGGGGCTGAGGGGCCCCGCTGCAATCCCTGTCCTCGGCAGGAGCTGGGTCCCTGCCCCAAAACAGGCAGCTGGGGCAGAGCAGGTGCTGGGGGTCTCTGGGTGCCAGGCACCCATCGCTCCTGGAAGCGCTTCTCCTATTTTGGGACTGATTGTTTCTGTACTTTTCTAACAATCTGTTCTTGCAACGAGCACCTCAGCGTGGTAGGGATCTGCTAGTAGGTAGGGATCTACTAGCACACCGCACGGACAGTCAGACGTATGGAGCCCTAAAGAATCACAGGGATCGGTCAGTCCTTTGGCTTTTGTCATCATGTTTAGGAGACGACTGAACTTGGGCGTTTCTGAAGTTTTGAGGGAAATGAGGTTGGAAGTTTCTGCTTGCTAAGTGCAACGCTTTCCTTTACGTGCTTCTGTAGGGCTGACAGGCATAATCACGTTCGTTGTGATCGCGGTAATTACGGAGAGCAACAGGGCATCATTGTCAGAACTCAGTGCTAAATGAAACCGCTTTGATTAATTGTAAATCTCTAAGCCTGGTGCAGCGATCTGAGCTGGGTTTTCATCTTTATCAGTTTAAGTGCCCACATAGGGGATCGGCTAAGGAAATTGAGTTGAGGCTAATAGTTAACAATTTACCGTACATCATGGATTTTCGGTCAAGTGATAAAAGGCTGGCAGGAAATGAGAAATTGATACCTCAAATAAGAGTAAACATGTGTTAAGCGTAGCATTTACAAGATTGTTTGATAAATTATAAATTGGTTTAGGCGAAGCACAATCCGAACTGACATATTTCGGTTAGTTTGAAGCTGATAACACCAACACTTGAAATAAGTTTATACATCACGAGGCAGATCCACGGCTGATGTAAATTGTCGTAGTGCTGCTGACGTTAATTGGGTTCCAGCAATTTGTGCCGACGGAGAGTACGCCTGAATACATGCAGCATGTGAAGCTTTGAACCCTGAAAAGCACGTAAGGAAAACATTGTGTGGTGCTTTAAAAGCAATCCTCTTGTCTGCAAAGCAAGAAAGGATTTTGTTTCAGCTGTACCCGTAGTGAAAAGGTGTTTCAAAAGCTGAGTCTGTGCTGCTCTCCAGTTGTTTTCTGAGATGTGAAGCAAGCCGACCATGACAGCTCCGCAGTGCTGCCGTTCAAGTTTTGTGGTTCATAAATCAGGGTTCAGGACTGGTAATAATTGTGTTACCTTCTATTTCAGATCCGTGTTTATACATTCCTCGTTTTGCACATATGCTTGAATTCGGGGATAAGAACCACGAGGTGTCCATGACGGCTCTCAGGCTGCTGCAGAGAATGAAGCGGGACTGGATGCACACCGGCCGCAGGCCGTCCGGGCTCTGCGGAGCAGGTAGGTGAAATGCTGGGTGCGCTGCTTCGACCCCAGCAGGATGCACAGGGGGGTCTGCCAGCTGGGAATGCATTCAGGCTTCTTCATTTCCTAGGTGAAGCCATACTGTCTGGGTTTTGTCCTGTCAGGCACATACAGCTTAGACAGCATTTCATCATTTTTACCCCTACATTACTTGCTCAGATCCTTCACCTCTTGCATTATGGATTTTTTAACCTTCTTTCTGGTGCTTCTCTCGCTCCCACTCTCTGTGAGCTCTAGGTTTTTGCCAGCTAAAACTGCATCACGAGTACAAGCACTTTGTTTTGGGTCTTCACACTGATTCTTATGCAAGAAATGCCCTCTCTGACCTAATCTGTGAAATTGTTTTCCTCTCCTTCTTCATCTTTTTCCAAGATTCATTGCCAACATGATGCTTATAAAAAATCTGCTGGCTTGGGAGGGCTGAAGTAGAAGGTAGTCAGTACCAGTCAGTGAGGTCAGACTAATGAAGAGTGCATATAGTCACATAGTTCATGTATGCCCTTTTTTTTGTTTGAAAGATGTGCATGCCTGAATGAGAAATAGTGCACAAACCACAGGGAGCCCAGGACTATGAAATGATCTTGAAATTTCTAGCCTTTCCTTGTTAATAGTAGTTGCTTACTGCACAATGCCAAAAAATCGAGTACAGGCTCTGTAGGAAATCAGCCTTATCTTTGATTCACTACATAAACAATATCTATGTGAGCAAGTGATTTGATCCAGTAGACATGGATTGAAGCAGGAGGTGCCAAGTCCCTTATACCCATCCATGCCCTATGCCATTCATGTGCTTTTTTTTGTGGTCTGGGATGAAAAACAGTTCCCTGGCCTAAATGTCTGTGCCACACGTTGTCTGGGGCTGTGTAAAAGACCAGTCCTTAGTTCAGCCCCTGATGTTCCATCAAGGACTTGAGCACTTTCCACACATACCCGAAGCAGAGCTCTGCTTTCATTTCCTCCAAAATAAAGCGCTTTTGCACGCTTAAACCTCTTCTGCCCACTGAACCGCTGTCTGATGAGTGGGGTTGGTGCTTCAAATCTGAGCTATTGCTCTGAATCAAAACACAAACGCAAATGCAGCCTGTTCTGGTTATCTGGCTATATAGAGGGTCTTGCATGAGAGCACTTGGGCACCAGCAAGCCCGTGATCGTGGTGACAGCAGTGAGGGTAACAGCTTAAGCAGATTCAGTGTTTCGCTTCTGGAGGAGTTAACTGGAGATCTTTTTATTCAAGACTACTAATTCTGCTGAAAAGATGATAGCGTTGAAAATGTGTGATCATGTTCTTCTGCTGTATTTAAGTAGCTAACCACGGTTTCCAAAATGAGCTAAAGCTTAGAGTTTTTTAGGGTGCAATTTGCAATCAGCTTAATTTTATTGGGTAGGAAGCAACATTTGTAACATCAAGTCAATCACCTGTATTCGAGGATGCAGCTGAACGCAAGCATTTACTGCTCTTTAGCTGAAAGCAGGGACAAAGGGAGGTCATAGTTATCTGACGGTTTTCTGCTTTTCTTGAGGAAATTTTCCTCTTTTTGACATTGACTTTCTCTGCTTATTCCTTAGCTCTGCTAGTGGCAGCGAGAATGCATGATTTCCGACGTACAGTTAAAGAGGTCATCGGGGTGGTCAAGGTTTGTGAGTCTACATTAAGGAAAAGGTCAGTGCAGTTTTATTACTTTTATCTTCCGTTTACAGTACTGAAAAGTGGTGTAGTCTAAAATGGATGTGTATCAGAGAAAAACATGTTCTTTTCCTTTTCACAGGTGCCAAGGATAAAATAAGTACAACATGTTTAGCTGGTCATTTTTAAGTGCTAACACCTGCCTCTTATGTAAGGCCTCAAATGCTTGGCAAAGATGGTGAGAAGCATTGTGCCTATTTAACAGGTGAAGAGTTTAAGGCAAAAAAATGTTGGGTCAGAAGTGTTAACAGTATTGCCATGAGTTCTCAGAAGCAATAATTGATTAATTCTCAAAGCTGAGCATGTAACGTGGGATTTTTTTTTTGCACTAATTCGGAATAGAATGCTGACAGGTCTTGTCTTTCAGCTGTTGCCGATCAGAACCTTTCCAAATATTTTCAAAAAATGGTCGTTTTCAATAGCGTTGAACTGGTAATAAATGGAAGACAGCACAGTAATTGTACTGATGATACCTTCTCCGAGGGGTCAGAAGTAGGATTATCAGTAGAATGTGAGCCTGAAAATAAGAATTTCACATGAACTTTGTCTTCTTTTTTTGTCCTAAAAAAGGTCTAATAACATTTTCCACATTTTCTGCATTTTGATGAAGTAAATATTAATAGCAATCACCCAGCCTCCCTCATTTTAGTTTTGAAAAGTTGTAACCTTTTATTTTCCCATAGTTTAGTAAAAAATGACTTAACTGTGAAATGTCGTGCTTTCTGTTGCCACCAGTACAGAGCTTTTCTACCACCAGTATATTTGGAAGTTTGTTAAACCAAAGTTTGTCTTTAGAAAGCTTCTGGATGTTTCTCTTTCTCTTGTCTGCATTGAGATCATGTCAGGCACATTCTGCTGAATCTAATACCTGTCAGTAAATAACATTCACTTCGTACCCGTGAAAAATGTTTTTACCCTAGATCTTCATTTGTGGGATAGGAGTGATAATATTGCTCATTGGTGGTATGGGGAGAAGTTTAAATTGTTTAAGTGGCTATAGGGACTATAACACCAAGGATGCATGAGTACAAATACCACTTTTTTTTTCTCTGGTCAACAGGTCATGTGTTTTAATGTGCATTTTGTATAATTAATGATATATGCACCCACAATTGACTTCAAGATGCCTTGGTTAAATAGTTAAAGAGTTCATTCTTACTAAGAAAATAAGCATAATAAATTGGAGTTGGAAGGAAAATTAATCTGAGCAATTGTTTCAAGCAAAAAAATGTAGCTTCAAAATTCATGCTTGGAAATGTTTACTCAAGTCACACACGTCAACTGAAATGACAGCGTTATTTACTTTGACAGGGTAAACGTGACAGCTGAATTATTTTCAGGCAGCTATAATTACAACTGTATTTATCACGAATCTATAAGTTTGATTGATGTTTTTCAAATAAGAGCACGTTATATAGTATTTAACGAGGGCAAATAAAAAATACCCTTGAATAACTGTTCTTTGCACCCCATTTTTTCCCTCTTCTTTCAAGAATTGCTCTCAAAATGCCATTGAGTAGAAGTTGTCTAAATTAATAAGCACTTGTTTTGTATTCTTAAAAAATTTCTTCGCTTCTCAGCTTTATGTAGTTTTATTTCCTTTTAATTATTGCTGCAGTTGCTCAGATCTGCAAAGAGCTGCTGCTGCTTTGTGCATTGTGAAGGTGTTGAGTGTAGCTAGGTGAAAGTGCAGCCTCGGGTGCTGCGCTCATTGCTGATGGATTTCCTCTGAAGGCTCTGGAAGGAAAACCAAACACGAGTCCACATAACTGATGCTTCCAGCCCAGCCTGGGGTGGGGCTGTGCTGGTCGGTGTCTGTGCAGGTAGGAGCAGTGGATTTTAAGAAAGCCGTGCTTGGTTTTCTTCCTATTTCAGGAAGACCTTCAGCAAAGGGTAGCAACCCTTCCCTAAGAAGCTGTTTCTAATCCTGTGCACTGTGAGTCATGCAGCTGTGTACAGGGGGATCTGTCACCCTGTTGTCCAGCAGCTGGAGAGCACCAAGCCCTTCGAGCCTGTGGTCTGTTGCCACTGCCACGGCTGTACACGGGAGGAATGGCTTTTAGGAGGAGGTTCACAAAAAAGTGACGTACCTTCAGGTCATAAAAATGAATGACCTGATCATAAATGCAGTCTAATTTGGAAGGAAAAAGCAATAAAGCATGGAATTGTCCCGTGGACCCCATCACCCATCTTCAAATCAGGGCTTCTTAATTTAACGGTATGGCTAAAAAATGTGTCTTTGTTTTTAATATCTGTGGTTTTGGTAGGATCTTAGTAAGAAAACTTTGTAGTTACTTCAGAGGGCCTTTTAGCTTTATGTTTTGAAGAACGCAATTAAAATGTAAAGCTTGTTGCTGTTGTTGAAAGAGAGCATATTAAATATTAATAAACGTACTGATAATTCTATCTGTCTCATTTCCAGGCTAATTGAAATGATATTAACTTATATATCACTTTATATATTCAAAGTACTGTACAAATATTAACTAATTAGTCAAATTGTTATTTTTTGTGTAATCATCTGTGGAGATAACGGAAATTAACTTTTAATAAATTCAGTTCTTTTATTTAGTTTAATTCTTGCATTTCTGCCTCTTTCATGCACCTGTTTTTGCTTCTGCCTCTTTAGCCTTTACATACCCTGACCCTTCTTCTGTTTATTCACCTCTTGCATACTTTTTCTGCATACTAAATTATATTTTATCTGCAGTAAGAATAATTTTTGTGACATTTGTCCATTGTGCATTAGCTAATAACTGTGCGGCCCTTATTCCTGTTTGAAGATCTTAGGCATTTCTTCAATAGAAATAAAAAAAAATAATAAATCAGCTTATCTTTGTTAGCACTTGCATTTTACTTCTTTGGCTTACTCACTCTCTTTATCTATAAATTGAGCTGCTTTTTGCATTAAGAAAAGAAGGGGTTTCTTCTCAGTTCCACAAAGTACTATCTGTTAAAAAACCGATCTGTGGTGAACTTCAGAGAGAGTAACATTTCAGCTGAAGTGAAGCGTCATTTAGAAGGAACTGAAATGAAAGGCCAGGATGGGTTTAAAGTGCTCATTTTTGAGGTGTCTGTTTCTTTGCACAACCAAACAGCATTTTTGGTGAAGGAAGACTAGACTTCTTGAGAAAGGAGCTCCCTTTACCTGGCTGGGTAGAGAGAATGTGGGGATTTTCATTATGAGAATCCTTTGCTCAGAGCCTGGGGACCCAGCTGTAGCTCTTTCAATGATGGCGTTGGTAATTTTCTGGAAAAAATTAATGATTCATGCACGGAGATGAATATATTGCCCAGCGCTTTTCTTATTTGCATTGCAGCAGTGTATAGTTCATATAAACTTCATGTCCAGACTCCTGCTGCAGTCTCCAGATGGGTAGACTTCTGCAAGCACAAGCAAAAAGAAGAGCAGGTTGATCTGTGAGTTCAGAGTCAGGATGGGGAGAGATGATAACAGGGGCATGCATGGCTGAGCAGTAGCTGCAAGGCTGGGTTTTCCAAAATACCAAAGCCATATCGAGGTCAGCACAGAAGGGAAAGGCGTGATGTAGTCTGTGGTGTGCTGTGATACAAGCAAAGACATACTAAAATCCTGTAAAAGGAACGTGATGGATTAAGTGAGAGCCATTAGCTTAAGGTATTTGAGCATGGAGAGGGGCAGAGGATGTTCAGGAAGTCTGAGTTGTTGAACTGTGTTTGCTTAAAGAGCATTACAAAGAGAAGCTTTCAGAAACGTGGGCAGGTTGCTGTGTGAGGAGTCCACTCTGATCTCAGATCAGCAGCCGTGGAGCTTCCTCTAAACTAAGAGTTACACCAAGAGAGCAAATGGTGCAATATTTGATGTCTTAAGTAGAATAGTTTCAAGTGGTTTATAGATGATTTCTAGAAATCTTTCTAGTATAATGAGTAAAATTAAACTGGATGCAAGCAAGCTGGTATTACATGCCTTTGCAAACTTGATCATCTGTTTTAATGAAAAAAGGTTTTAGTTTGATGAATCCAATTTTACAGGCAATGTTACTTTTTATAAATCTGGCTCCTATACAGCTAGGAAGCTAATACATTAATTAGATTCCTGATGTATTTCAGTGCTTCATACTTACTTTAAAAATTGCCATCTCAAAATTATTTGGTGGCTGTTACTTTTGCTACAATAATTAACTTCTTAGTACTAAGTTGGTCTTAGATCTTGTAAACAGTTTGCTCTTTCTTTGACTTAGCTCGTCGGAGTGGCTCTGTTAAGAAATGAAGCAGTGCGCTATTTTTCTTTCCCAAGAGATCATAGAATGTTTTGACACATTGCAGTGGAGGAACCATGCTAATGAACCAAAGTTTTAAGTGATGCTAAAGCATTTTGTTTTGTTACCGTGATGTGAATGCTGGAATCTGGGGAAAAGAACAAGAACAAAAAATTCCCAAAGGTTCAGACTGACAGGTTTCAGGGATGCCCAGGAAGACCTGTCAATGGGATTATCAGTGGGCTAACCATGTGCACAAGTGTTAACCTGAGTTAACTCTGTGTGTTTGTAGAATCAGAGCTTTAAAATTTATGCTAACAGGTCTGTGATAATTTTAAATCTCTGTTTTGGTGTAAGCAAGTAAAAGCAACTAATTCTTAAGGGCACTTCTCATTATTAAAGGAATAAATCTTTCTTGGTACCCATTTTTAATATTAAAAAAAAAAAGAGAGAATCATTAACAAATGAGCACCATAAATTATCAGTTACCAGCTAATTTGCAGTAAATGACTGTGTGTGCGTGCTCTTTGTCCATTGCAAAGAGATGAAATGTATTAATGTGGTACATCATGGAAGTTGTTTAAGAGAAAATATTTCTCTTTATAGTTGGCGTTGGGCTAGGGACGCAGGGAGAGTAATTTAGTGCAGCTCAGGTGTTAAGCTGTACTTTGTGAAACCACAGTAAGGGTAACTAGATCACCTCAGATTTTGTCCATAGTTTTTGGTAATGAGATACGTGCTCATATAGGCTTTAAAAATACCTCTTTTATGTTGCTGCAAGTAAGCACCAAGTTATATAAAGTTACAATGATTGCACTTCTATTTGTTTACATACTGGTGAATACTGGAAAACTTGTATATCATGTAGGAAGCATGTCATCGCTATTTCTGATACATATTCTGTATTAACTATCACTGTTGGGGTATGTGTTTACATACTTCCGTAAATAGTTCGTGCATGAATATTGTATAGCTTGGAAAAAACGGAGAGGAGGATGATGTAATAGACATTTATAGTGTAATGAGCAGTGATGGTTTGCCACAGCAGTGCAAATTCTGAACTTTTCTTATATTAGTGGTAGAGAGCACTGATGAACACTCTGTTAAGATGGGGGATATAGTTAAACTTAGGAGGAGCGGCTGAGGTCCCTTGGTTTGTTCAGCCCCGAGCAGAGCAGGCCAAGGGGAGGCCTCATGGCGGCCTGCAGCTCCCTCACGAGGGGAGCGGAGGGGCAGGCGCTGAGCTCTGCTCTCTGGGGACAGCGACAGGACCCGAGGGAACGGCATGGAGCTGGGACAGGGGAGGGTCAGGCTGGGGGTTAGGGAAAGGTTCTGCACCCAGAGGTGGTCGGGCACTGGGACGGGCTCCCCAGAGCAGTGGTCACAGCACTGAGCTGCTGGAGTTCAAGAAGCAGTTGGACACTGCTCTCAGACATGTGGTCTGATTTTTTGGGTGTCCTTTGGGGACCTCAGAATTGGACTTGATCCTTGTGGGTCCCTTCCAACTTGGGATATTCTATGATTCTAAATATTTTTGTACTTAAGTAAGATAGAAAAGTACGGCCTTTACTTTTCCTGAGCTTGCAAATGTTGGAGTTGTCAAATCAGCTGATCTATTCACAAATTTATATAACTTTTTAAAATTGTCTCTGAGGTTATAGTCTGCTTGCCATTCTGTGCTGAGGTCCAGCCCAGGATACCTCCGTGCTGTGCTGCCTGCCCTCCAGAGCTTGGGGTTGGCTGTGTACATAGGAGAGCAGTCGGACGATGTGCGGCTCACCCGACTTCTCCAGTCCTGGCTGAGCTTGGCTGGCAGTTTCAGCTGCTTTTCCTCTCTCCTTTGAACAGGGAATGGAGGCCAGTGTGGAGTTTTCTAAGCTGTCCCTGCTTAGAAGTCCCTCTTGGACTTTGAACTTGGACTCCTGAAGCGATTGTGAATTGGACTTCAGAAGACCTCGTGCTTTTAAATGCTTCATTGCACCCCACTGCCGCAGAATTTCAAGTAAACACTAAAACTGAGCATTCAGCTGCACATGGGAGTCTTTTTTTTTGTCCTTAGCTGTAGACTGGATTCATAAGTCTCCACTGGACAGTGTCCCTGAAACAAAACAAAGTGAAAAAAACATTGCTCAACTTCAAAGTAACTGACCCATTTTCCCTTATTGCGAGCTAAATTAAGTGTGAACAGAATTGGTTTACTGTTTTGTGCACAAAAGTGCTTTATCTGAGCACGAGGTGTGTTTTTGTCTGTAAACTGACTGACCAAAAGCCGTGGAAATTTTTCTTTGAAAAAAACCGTCTGGGGTGAGGGGCAAATGACACCAAGCTCTGGAAAAGCTTTTCTCCCAAAGGAATTTGCTTGAAAGAGTCTGTGAGAAACTGTAAGACAAGGGTTTGTACTGGAAGTTGAATCTCAGCCTGAACTGTAGCGATTGCCTCTCCTTCAACTATAAATAGAAAATACTTATCTGCCAAATTTCATTTTTTAGAGCCCTTTTGAATTCATGCCAAGGAAATAATATCTTAATTTGTATATCTGTTTGTTTTCCTCCTTCTGTGGATGACTTAAAATGGCTACACTTACCAGATTTTTTTAGAGATTAATGAAAGTACAAAATGAACTTGGGTATCAGTTTTATGCAGAACTTAAAAAATAGCCTGTAGCTATTTTTTTCATGAGGGCACTCCCTCGCCCCTGAAACTATCATGCTTATAATTAAGTGTGCATCAGCTTTTCTTAGCCGCCAAACTAATGTTACCTTGTTCCACGCAGCGCAGACTGCCGCGTGCATCAGTTTGTTGCCTTGGTGGCATGTGTCCAAACACTGGATAACGTCAGAGAAATGTTTAAAAATATGCAGACAGGATATCAGCCGATGTAAGACGTTGAGGCAGGCGAGCGGTTGGCAATCACGGGTATTTATTTATATCAAGTTAAAGGAGAAAGCGTTGAGCAAACGGCTCGCGCTCCCGCAGCATGGTGCTTAATACTGCTGTGGTGCTGCCCATCAGGGCTGGTTCCTCGTTTCAGGAGGTCACAGCCATGTGGTTAAGACAGGTGAGAAATGAAGAAATAACACACCGCTTGGTAGCTCTGAGCTTCCAGCCCAGCTCCTGTGCCTATGTGGTCACACTGCCCACCTCCAGAACCGGCTGGTCTGCACTCACCTGGCTTGGCTTGGATCAGGATGGAGATCAGATCACATTGGCTCGCCCTGGGCTGACACCCAGCAGGTGCAGGGCGAGTGACCTGAGTCACACACGGTGGATGAGGATAGGGACAGACAGAGCCTCAGGTGTCGGCAAGGAGATGTGCATGAGGTTAGGTGCTGAAATCCAAGCATGGTCATCTTGTCCTTGACCCGGCTTGATCGATCTCTGGTTTTGCCACTGAAGCTCTCTGCATTGCTCTGCATGCCTAGAAGGAGTTGCTGTTTTGGCTGAGCCTGGGTGCTCATCTCAAACTCTGAGCAAGCATGGGATAAACAAAGGTGTCTTTGCCAAAGTTCGTGCTGGCTTGTTATGGTGGGAGGAGGATAACAATTTTACTTGGCGAGGCTGGCTGGGAGGAGAGCCCTGCCAGGGTGGGACTGCCTCTCCGTGCGTGATTCATCATGAAGAGATGGTGGCTGCAGCTGAATGATGATGGCTGGGAAACTCCCAGCTTCTAAAGGGATGCCTGGATTTGGCATTAAATGAATCCTGAATTAAAATAGCATCAACAGTGCCCTGGCCGGATTTTTCCTTTGGACTTTTAGATGAGGCCCCCTCCTGTAAGGCAGGTAGTGCACACTGGAAGCTTATTAATGCTGAGAGATTACACGTCTGTTAATTAAAGCTGGATGCTGCTGCTACCAATAACATTCTCTGCTTTCCAACTTGATTAAAAAGAGGGGAGACAAGAGCTGATCAGTGGTACTCCGAGGGAATGTTCTGGGTTGTCAGTCGTGCTTAAGTACCAGCAAATCTGGGGCTTCATGGAGATGCCTTAACCCCAGACAAGACTGAGCTGCAGAGCTTTCTTCTCCTTGGCAGCAGTAGGGCTGGTAGGCGAAGCCGTGCGTGGGCTCGGCGTGCTGCTTGCTTGGCTGTGCTTGGAGGTGGCTCTCCCTGGGAGCAGGGGGTGCAAGGCAAAGTCAGCTGAAGTTACAGCAGGCCTGGGTCCTTTTGTCTGAGCTGGCTTGTCTTGCTCCTCAGTTTATAGAAAAAGATAATGAGGGTAGTGATAAGGGTATAGGGAGAGAGAGCAGCTCTTGGCCTTGGCCCTGGAGTTGGAAACTGAATTTCTGCCCTATTAAAATTTCTTCTTTGAAGGCGTTTTCTTGCAAGCAGAAACAAAAGAGAAAACCACGATTGCTTGGTAGGAGAGAGAAATTCTGAAATGTCCTGAGCTGGGAGTACTGAATCACAGTTTTTTAGTTTCCTAGCTTTGCAGATGGAAGCTGCTGTCAGCTTTGCTTCCTCTGGAAGATGGGAATATTCCAGTGAAGCAGCTGCAGACGCATCGTTGCACTTTTCCCATGGAAAATGTTGATATTATTAAAAGGGCACTTTCTGTCAGAAAAGCATTCTGCCAGACATTTCCTGACCTGGCTTTATACTTAACCTTTTGTCTTGCCTTCTCCATCTGTAAAATTGATGTGATCATTCTCAACCACCTGTACAAAATGCTGAAATTTGTGGGTGAAGTTATGACGACGTGGTGTCATTTAAGAGTCGATTTCTTTGAAAGATTCAGCCGCTTTCATGGCAATTCCCCAGGGAGCTAGTCACATCTCTCACTTAGGCAGGAGCTTTTCAAATGTGAATGTTGAACAAATACAAAATACGTTATTGTAAAATTATGTGCATTCATCTGTTCTATGTGCGGATGAGCCCTTTATTTTACTGCTGCTGCTTTGTGTCCTGGGAAGATGACTTGTCCCTCTTCCCGTCTATATTTCTGAGCATACTCTTAAACTATGATGGCAGACAGTTTAGTTTGGGAATCTGTTTTGTTTTTGTTGTTGATCCCAAAAGCAGCAAGACAGGAGGAACGAACTGCAGTCCTCGTCTCAATTTTGTCTGTACATAATTGACTGTAGTGGCTGTGGTAATTCTGTTCCGTCTTTGTTCATCAAAAACAGTGTGTGTTACATACTCTAATAAATCAAAAGCTAATTTGTGATATGAAAAGATACTTTGCAGCAAATGAAACAATTAGTATCACTTCAGTTTTAATGTATTCTGTATTTGAGCCAAAGTTTCTAAGGATGACGTGTTTGTTCTGAAAGTCAGCAGTTTGATGAATTTTGTTACTTTTAAAGAAGTTCTTAAAAATGCCGTGCTAATATGCTGTATGCTTTGGTAGGTTGACAGAGTTTGAAGATACACCAACAAGCCAGCTAACCATAGATGAGTTTATGAAGATTGATTTGGAAGAAGAATGTGATCCTCCTTCGTTTACAGCCGGTCAAAAAAAATTGAAGATACAGCAGGTGAATTCTAAGCTGGATGCTCTGTGTATTCCTCCCCTCTTTTCTCCATCTTTCTATTTCTTCTGAATTAAATAGCACTAAATCCTAATTTGTCAGCATCTGATCAGCTAACATATATTTTGAGGTTCTTAAGAAAAGGGTGAGCACTGGTATATATAACGCCCATTAACTTAGTTTTTATTTTTATTTTTTTTAAGATTTTTTTTTACAAGCAAGGGTAAAACAAAGGTTTCCAGTTTAAAAAAAAAAACGCTTAGCAATTTTTCTCCCTTATAATTTTTGCTGGTTACTCCAGAGAGGCATGCTCTTTCAGGTACATAGCTTCAAATCTAGCTTTAAATAGCCCCCGATAAGGGATCGAAGTCTCTCTCCAGTCCTAGTTAACCACTGCAGGAAGCACAAAGTCACTGCTTTTGCTAGTGCAGATCAGGACTTTTGGGTGTTTGAGCAAACAAGCACCCGTGGGGCTCCCATGTTTTGCAGGATACTGGTGTTTGGTGCTTGGCACACAACTGCTGTGTTGCAGCGGGGGGCTCAGTACACACTGCCCAGGTGTGTCCCTGTTTGCAAGGTGATGATGCAGTTACTCCAAGTGCTGTTCTCTCCCTTATGCTTGCTTTCCGATGACGTGTGTGTTTCTCATCTTGTGCTCTGACCTTTTAGTGAAGCATCAGATCTTTGTGTCCTTACAAAACTGGAGTCTCTCATGTGACAAATAAAGCTGAGCTTGTGGCTTGAGAAGCTGTCCTACTGTCTGCACTGCTCTTCTGTGTGCTGTGTGCTCTCTTGTCCTAGTTAACCAGAGTTAAGAGACCAGAGTTGAAAAGGTTCATGCCTTGTAATGGGATCAGAAACTGTGCACTTTTTTAAGGCAACAATATTTAATATTCTAAATAGATTATCATTTAAAGGGCTATTGATGTGTTTATGGTGTCGGATGCTGTAGGTCAGTACTTCAGCCTTCCATTGCACACGTGCTGTGTGTGGCCTCTGCACAGCAAGTCCAGCACTGTTTTGTACTCACCCTCACCTACAGACACAGTCATGAAGTCTGACTGTTGAAGAATGAGGCCTTTTATTTGCAGCTCGCCAGAGCTGAAAGTTCCTTTTGAAGTATAGAGATCTGTGACGTAATATTTGAAATGGGTCAGTATTTTGAAACTTGTTTGTTTTGCCTGTCTGACAGTACAAAATAACAAAATAATTTGAATTGGGATTTGAAACCTGCTTATTACTTTTAAAATACCTTATGATTCTGTGTCAGCATATACAGTTCACAAGTAGTACGGAGGTATTTTCGTAGTAATTTCACGTTTATTTTGTTTATTTTCATTTCAGCTTGAGAAGGCGTTATCAAAAAAGCTGGAAGATTTTGAAGGTATAAGTTGTGTTTAGTGTAACAGATCACTCATTTCTTCAAAATTACATTGATGATTGCTGAGTTTTATTTTTATTTCATCACCACAGGTGAAATATCAAGCTATCAAGATGAAATAGAGATTGAATTAGAAAATAGTAGACCAAAAGCAAAAGGCGTATTTGCAAATTACGCTAAAGATGGTAAGTCTATAAAATGTTGTGACTACTTAAATAATAATGGGTTCATATCCTGCAGACAGTCATAAGTGTATGAACTTGATTATGATAAATGTGATCACGTATATGCCTGTGTAGTAAAAAATCTCTACTTATTGTGTCGGGGTTCTCTCTGCTTTTCAGCGCATCATGCCAACTAGTTGGTTCAAATGTCAGCCTCCAAAATAACTTAATACAAAATAATAATACAAAACAACAATAACAAAATAAAACCTGTTCATTACAATTACAGTACATTAATGACTTCGGTTGTTTTTTATTTCTGATACAGTATAAGTTTGGCACTGACACCTGAGTTGCAGAGGACCTTTATCGAGACCCTTTGGTCACTGAATGCCCTAGTTGACAAATTGTCATGATGGGTCTCTGTGCAGGTTTAATTAGCTATTTTTTATTTGTAATTATCCCAATAAGTATTTGGCTGCTTTCAAAAATCCCTTTTACCTGCCATAATTTGATAACACAATACTTCTATTGTAACTGATGACCGTATTCACAAAAATACATTTTAATAGCCAGGGTAATTAATTTGAAGAGCATCTGGAAACTTCATATATTCATACATAGTACCAAAATACTGTCTATATTTTCAAAAGATTTCCTCTACAGATTTTAAATCCTTTTAGTGAGTCCCTATTTACTATTTACTTAGTTTCTCTAACAGATGGTATGCAATGATTTGTTGGCTTGTTGTTGTTTGTGGTTTTTCTCCCTTACAGAATCTATAGAAGATAATGCATCTAGCGTATTTGGAGAGGAAGAGGCAGAAGATGAGGAACTGGAAGCAGTTGCTAATCACTTAAACAAGGACTTTTATAATGAATTTCTTGAGAAGGACAGAATAAAAACAAGTGAAGACAGAGAATGCAAAAATGGAAATGAAGCTCCTGTAAGACCACCCGCACTAGAATCCTTACTTGGTCCCCTCCCCACTGCAGCTAGTCTTGGCATAACGGAGTCCATAAAAGAGTGTATATCCACTAAGGACCGAGAACTTGGTGAGTAAGAGATCGGTTCCAGAAAAAGCTGAGAGAGGATATGTTGTGTAATTTCCATGTATCTTGATGGTTACTGCAGTAGCAATTCAGTGAATTGCTGTAACACTGAGCTGCAGGAGCTGGGAGGCTGGATGAGACCCATGGTCTAAGTTGCTGATATTGGTCATTGACGTCTGTTCCTCAGGAGGCTGAAGGAAAGCTGGAGTGCCTAATTATTTTCTGAAGCCTGAAAATGTGTATTTCTTAGTCAAGTAGATTTGCAGTTATACGATAGCTGATGGGCATATTTTAAGCCTTGCGGTCTCAATTAGGAAATTGGAGGAAGCGGATTCGTGTAAGGATGGCTGGAAATTAAAACCCAAGTACGAGAATTTTAGATGAAGGCAGGCTTTCACAAGAGACATTTTACTGGAGTCAAACATGATGCAGTCTGTCTCTGATTGAGCATCTTCTGTCATTTACGAATGACAAATGTTTAAAATGTTTGAAAGAGAAAATAATTGGTTGTATGTTTTGTTTTCTTCATTGATATGGACTTTGTTGTGTATTTTGGTGGTTTTACTTTTTATCTGCAGTCTGGCTGTAACGTGTAGCTCTGTACAAAACAGTAAGATGTGGCTGATGAAAGAATCCAATTTTGCCAGAGCCAGAGGGCAGACAGTAGTGCAAACAGCCAGTCATTCAGGCAGGTTTGTTTGCTTTCTCTTATGTGTGCTTGAGCTTTATGGAGATGGCATTTTTTAAAATTCCTTTTGCATCTTAATGACACTGAGAACTGAACATGTCTAAAGGGCACTTTATTCTTTTCTTTATCAGAGTTAATTTTTCCATCATAAGACACACCTGCCCAAATCTGTTCTGTCAGCTTACTTGGAGGCTGACGCACCAGAACATTTTGTTATCCAAACTGTTCTGATGCTAATTTCTGTTCAGCGGCACCTCCTTATAATAGGCTACTCCCTGCCTCAATGGATGAACTGAATGCGTTCAGATTCTTATTATGCTAGTGCTCCCATCCCAGAAACATAGCAGGATGATTGCACGTTTATATTTGGTATGAACTAAAGCATGCAGAAACAGTTGAGTGGTTTTGTGTTTATTTTAATTATGATTAAGAAAATGGATGGCTCATGGCTCGTCTTTCTCCTGGAAATCAGCGGTTCGTGTCGAAGCGAGGTCAGTAATGGCTAGAAGCTGTTGTTGCCAGGCTGGCCGATGACCTGTAAAGATGATGGTGATGGACATTTCTCAGCTGGCATCGCTATTGACCATTTTAATGGATGGGCTGAGGTCTAAGTGAGTCTACAGATGAGTTAAGCTGATACAGCCTGGTGTGATCCTCTGAGCTGGGCTTCAGGCAGGTGGGCAGGAGAATGCATGGCTGCTCATGCTAGGGCTCGTCTGTGTTTTACTATATTTTTTTTGTATTGTTTTTTTTTTTTCCCAAAAGTGCCAAAGGTTTCAATATCTTCATTATTTTTAATGCATCTTGGAAATCATTGTGAGCATTTGAACAGGTGCTTATGTTCTTGATACGCTGTGAAGCTGGTTTGCTGAATTACTGTTTCAGTTGTGTTTTGATTGTAGATCCTGTCCCAGACTTTTTTCTTTTTAGAGCCTCTGAGAATTTATTGCAATCGCTTAAAATTTCCACGTTGAATCAGATTCACTTGTCTGTACTGCGGCGTAGACGTGTTGTGGTGCTGGTCCCAATCTCTGAGCCCGTGCTACATTATGGCTGGGTGGTGTGGCTGCATTGTCTCCAAGGCCCTGGTTTCCTTTTGGGTGCAAGAACTGTACCAGAGCCTCAGTGTGTTTTAGATGATCGAGAACCAGGTCTGGCAGGCAGGCTGGCAGGTACACCTAGCTCACAGTTTGCATATTATTGTGTAGAATAAAGAAAACTCCTTGTAAAGATGCATGATGCTGGTCACCTGCACATCTTAGCGCTGAGCCTCATCAAAAAATGGCAAAGATGTCTCTGCTGTCTCAGGCACTGATGCCTTGAGTTCTGCCTCACGGTACTGGAAAATCTGGGAGGGGTTTGTACGCAAGGTGGTGTCTTCATCAGGCCAACTGGTGTGGCTGTAAAAATCAGATGGCTTCCAGCCCCCCCAGCAAGGCTGAAAAAGAAGTGGCAGTTTTCAGAACTAAACACAGGATGAAGGCAGTTGCTGCAAGTTTCACTCGAGATGGCACAGATCATCTCTGGAAACAAAAATAGTTGATACCTGTGGAGAGAGGAGGAAAGATAATGCAATTTCCGCTTTCATCCTGTGTGTCTGAATTTAGTTCAGTGCAGTCTGTATCGTGAATCTTGGCTGGCGACGGGTTTGCTGTGGTATTTCATGTTCCAGCACCTCGGTTGGCAAAGGGAGAGCAATCATAACATTGCACCCTTAGGGTGACATTTTGGGCCCTCTCCACAGCTGTATAAATCATAAAACAGGAGCCTTGCCTGTCCCTCATCTCCCTCCAACCCAAAATCACCTTCTGCAGCGCAGAGCGGCTGGTTGAGGCTGGGCTGCAGACCTTGGTGGGATGCTGCAGCATCTCCTGCTGGGCTCCATGTGCTGATGGGTGGGTGTATTACAGCTGGCAGCATAGCACTTGGAAACAGCATGCGTGCTGCTACGTGGTGAAGATTCATGGAAAACCCTCGTGGTGATACACGGTGTGGCTGGGCAGGTGGCTATGAAGCAGGAGCTTGGTGAGCAGGTGCACTATGTGCCATGTTTAGCCTCCTTTAATGCCTGGTATCCTCTCTCCTCTCTGTAGTAATCTCTCTTCCACAAAAAAAAGCTCTGCTGTAGGTACCTTCTACAGTCTTTTTATTTGGCTCATGCATGCGTTATTTCAGTTTATAATTGCCTGCATCATCTGCTTTGGGAAATCTTCCACCTTTGTGCTCTGTGGCTGCAGCAGCAGCAGCTTTCTCACAGACTGCATGTGCAGATAAACTTAGGTGCAGAGCCTAGCTATTAAGAAAAAATCAGTATATTTTTTCTTTGCTTACAATGGGTGTTTGAGCAGTGTGAGACTGTCTCTGTGAATGTTTTATGGAAAGCATAGTATTTTAGCCAATTTGCATTACAAAGAGGGCATGTAAGGTACTGGGTTAATGAGACAGGCAGTAAAATGCTTAGAATAAACACTACATTTGACTTTTTTTCCTACAAAGTATATTAATTTGCAGAGACATTTGAGCTGAAATCTCTTCGAGTCGTTGCAAACTGTTTCTTATTCTTCACGATAAAAGAGCTTTGTTGTGAAATCACAGTTCCAGAGGTGGAGAAGTCTGTTGGGTTTCCTGGCAGTGCAGCATCCCAGCATCCTCTCCACGGTGTACCTGTTCCTTCTGGATCTGAAGTTTCTCCAAACAGGAGGAACTGCCATATACAAATACCGCGGACTCTTGTTCTCAAGAAATATATTCTTAGGTGTAAAATTTCCCCTTGCAATTTATTTTTGTGTCCTTTTCTATAAATCCAAATAATTTATCATACTTCTTGGTGTTTCTGTCTTTCTGGTGTTTGCTGACTGTCACCTTGTCCTTCCCGTGTCACTTCTAGGCTATACACAGCCAGTTCATCGCTTTGTGCCACATCAGTCAAAAGTCATAAACTTGATTCTGGCCAGGATTAAAACCGAGGAAGGTCTGATAACAACAGAGATAAATACAAACTACACGGGGTTGGTTACCACCTAACTTCTTGTAACTTCCCCTTTGTGATCCAGGTAGTGTTTCAGACCTGATTTAGTTTTTGTTTTGTATCAGAATTCACATGCAGTCGTTCTGGGCACTAGTTTCAAATGATGTATGTGAAGTGGGTGGTAACACGCTCCTGCATGTCCTCATGAAAGTACGTGGCTCTTGCAGTGAAAAATCGCTATGCGTGTGCTGTCTTGCGCTTGGTTAGGCATCCAGCTAACTGCATTCAGCGCTAATTTCACAAAGTACACATGAGAAAGGTTTTGTGCGTGTCCATAATTAATAGTTTGCTTGTTTATTACTCCATGTGTTTATGCCTCCATTTCTGCCGCAGGCATAATCTGACACGTGGGCCGAGGTCGAAAGATGTTTCCATTGATTTCTGGGGGTGTTAAAGACCCC
Source organism: Oxyura jamaicensis (assembly GCF_011077185.1). Lineage (NCBI taxonomy): Eukaryota > Metazoa > Chordata > Aves > Anseriformes > Anatidae > Oxyura > Oxyura jamaicensis. The sequence goes on along the minus strand of NC_048897.1, from coordinate 46,887,933 downwards.
ATGCAGACAGCGCTCATCGATTGAATAGTTGTCAACATCCCTGTGGACCAGCACTTTCCAACTTCTTATCCAAGAGGATATGGAAAGTGGCTGAAGATGTGGTTACAGAGGCAGGGGTTGGCTGATCTACTAGGATCTTACTCTTTTCCTCCAGCTTTCATCCCCCTCACCCTCCCAGCTGCCTGCTCCCACTTCTTTTTCGTCCTGGCGCTGGTGGAAACCGGTCGAGGAATGGCTCTTGGCAGCAGCGTGTGTGACTCTGAGACAGGCTTATTTGCTCCCCATCAGGGAGCCCAGACCTGGTTTCCTGCGTGATGGGCAGGAGGCTCGCTGAAACGTTACTCACCATCGCTTCATAATATTTGGAGGAGTGTTGACTCCCTCTGTGTGTTGGTTTCGTCTTCTGTGGTCTTCCTTTCTTCCTCAGATTTTCTGAGTACATCAGTGCCAGCCGTTTGAGAACACATAAAGGTATATGCACGTATGAAAGTATACAAGAAGATATAATCACTAATTAGAGAGAACATTATGAAGGCCTATTAAATCATAATTACCACACAGATGAGAAATAAAGCTGCTGAGTTTAGCACTAATGGTGTTATATATGCAAAGTACGCTTGGTCATCAGTGTAAGCACGCGTGTCCCCATCCTGGTGGCTCTTCTTGGCTCTGACTTTAACGGTGCTCTTGATTTTGTGGTTTTAAGCACCACCTGTGGAAGGGAGCAGCGTGTGACCTGCTTGGTGCCACCATCCTCCTGTGATAGCTCTGAGGGTTTGCTCTTCCTCTCGGTGTGCCATTGGATCACTGGGGAATATTTTCCGTGGCAGGGCTACCTCTTCACCAGTTTTGAGAGAACTAAGCACTAAAAACCTTGATACTAGCTCATCTTTCTAAGCCAGCATCCATATTCCTACATTTGGCAGTCCTGATAGACCGTATCCTTGATTGAGCCTTCATTATGCTGTTAATGATATGTGAAGAGCTTGCTGCAGCCAGCATGGTAATAGGAGACCTCCAGCTGGTTTGAATACAGTTTTCTGATACCTGAAGTCTTTGGCTGGAATTACAGATGACACAATTTTCTTACTTAACTGTGTATGGCCCTCCCACATGAGTACTGTGTGTGCATGTGGTACTCCAAAATTCATGGACACGCTTTTTACACGCAAGATCTTTGCATATCATTAAAGGATAGGAATGCTATAAATTCGTTCCTATTCATATCGTGAGTAACTAGGAAAGTTAAGGGATGGAAACTAATCATATAGTTTGGCTGAAAGACTTCCAAACAAATGTAGAAGGGAGTTTTTTAGAGAAACGTGCTGTTTTTTTATAGGCATCAGGGAGATAAACCGAAGTGGCAGCTTAAGCTGAATCATTTATTTTAAACATTTGTGGATAGATGTGTTAGGAGTTTTCCAGAGGCTTATCAATGCAGACACTCCTTGTAGGAGTGTGTGCCACTTTTGGCAGGAGTGTTGGTCAATAAAAGCTGCTGCAGTCAGCAGAAAGTGTTGGCGAGGGGGAATAGGGCTCCTGATGGGAGCTGCACAGACCCGAGGCTGCCCTGAGCCTCTGGCCAGCCTGGCCTGGCTGCCGCCATACCCTGACTGTTTCAGAGGGGATCTCTTTATCCCCTTCTCTCCCCTTCCTTGGTTTTTGTTCTGTAAAATTCTGCGGATGGTTTTGAATCTTGAAAGCTTTTCCAGGCTTGGATTTTTTTCCCTGACTCCTGGATCCTCCCAGCTGCAGGGTGGGCAATAGGCAACTCTTCTGTCCTGAATTTTTCCAGTAGCAGCATGACATAAAATCAGCTTTATCTTTCAGTTTGAGTAATGTGAAAGCCTCACATTGCGCTTGGTGAGAAGGCTCGGCCGCCATTTAAGGCCTCACCCTCCCTTGCTTGAGGAAAAAAGGGAAAAGCTGCTTCATCCTCTCTGGCTTCTTCAGCCGGCTGCTGGCTGGGGCCTCTGTGGGGAAGGAGCTCTGCTGGGACAGGAGGCTGAATGTGCCCGGCGGGGCCCCTAACATGTCATCCTGCCACCTCGACGTGTGTGCGCTGCTGCGTCAGGACTGCTTTTTAACGGAGCAAGGAGAAGCGATTGGCAAGGGCAGGTTTGTAAGGCGTTTTCCTTCACATGGAGGGGAAGTCAGGTCTGCCGTCGTCTGCTCTGTCTGCTCTCCTGGCTAGATTTAGAGAGGTGGAAATGTCAGAAATATCCAGCAGCACAGCGCAGAGCAAGAAGAGAGAAGGGGAGAAACTTGGCTGGGTTGTTAGACACGGTCCCTTCCCCACACCTAAACAGCAGGATTGTGAAACCAGTTGTTCCCTGAATACTAAGGGAAACTTGTCTTCTTGGTTGGCTATGGTACATCAGGTTTTGTACATGTCAGTCTAAAATTTTCCTTCTCTTGGGGCTTCTTTTTAAGGTTTTATCCTGTCTGCACACCCTAGTGCCTGAAAAGATGCTCCTTCTTAGTGTGGGAGATACTTTTAGGGGCATTTATAATTGCTCCCGTCCTTACAGAGGCCTATTTCAGGGAACCTGTGGGAATGTCTCCACCTCGGGAATAGCTCCCCTGCTCTTGTATCATTGTCGAAGTTGGAGGTGGAGGGAAGGAGAGTTGAGGGAGGTGGTGTTGGGGGCTGATGACACAGACACACAGGAAACCTGGCTAAAAAACCTGAGTAACTGCCTGCCAGTATGCGAATTATATGACATTTCCTTTTCCACACCTGCCAAAATGTGAGCCTATTAATGCTCCCAGCTATTTGGTTAGGTGGCCTGTTTTCAGAAGAAGCGGACATTCTGGCCCTACCCTGCTGCCAAAAAGGAAGAAAAATCTTTCACCAAAAAACTTGGTGAAAACTGTAATTGTTCATTAGAGAGCTGTGGAAAGTGAAATGTGTGGAGGCTACACAGAGAACATTAAATTCGGATGGAAAGCTAACTGCTTAGAGGAATGTTATTTGAGCAATTCATCATGATATCTGCAGTGTCAGGAGTGAAGACCTGGGTTCAGTTCAGGGAGACTTCATGGCCCCAGTTGTTATTGAGAATAAAGACTTATTAACCTAGGTCAAGAAGCCACAAAACATGCCCTTGGAAGAAGGAAATACAGCGCAGACAGATTTGCACAGCTTAGCTACTTTGAGTTTAATATGATGGACGATAAATCCACGCGCAGTGCTGTGGTGGTTTCCTGACCACTCTGCGTTTGTCGTGCATCTTTTGAAACAGCTAAAACAATCCTCCATTTAGTGCTTTATTTTCTTGTGGTACAGGCGCAGCTGTTGCAGGCAATACCTGCAAACTGAAAATGCACTGAAGTAAAGCCTTCAAACGACATGCCATTTCTGGAAGGTCTGAATTTTTTTTTTTAGCAGTTTTCATTTTCCTTTTGTTTGGTAGCTTTGAATTTAGTTTGAAAAAATAATTCCGATATCCTCTTAAGGATTAACTTCATCACACCCCTGAATACTTCGTCTGTTTTGTTTGTTAGTCTGAAATCCCAGCACTCTCATAATGGTCAAGAAAAACATGTGTATCTATGGGTTGGACCGCAGACTTGCGTAGATGACCTTTGTAATTAGGGATTTTCAGATATGATGCTACAGACCGGTGGTGGAAACTGTCACGAGATTCACTTTGTATGATAGTAGTTTGACATTTTTTGTTTTCTAAATTCTTTCAGTGACTAAAATGGATTTATTATCCAGTAGGCTAATAACATCAATGTTGACAGTGTTGGCAATTAAAAATAATTTTGGAAACCAAATTTTATTACTCCTCTTTACATCTGAAACAGTTTGTTTTTCAATGTTACTTTAGGATTAGTTGATTTATTAAGTTTTTTTTCTTGTGTGACAATGAGATAATTGCTATTTATTTTTTATTGGGTAAGCAATTATAATCAAAGCAGCCAAAAATAGATGCTGTTTTGACCTGGAATCAGAGTGACCTGTCAACATGAGGCTATTGTAGTCTTCAGCTTTTCAATTTAATCTTTTTTTCTTTTTTTTTTCATATGTGCTCACCAGAAAGTATTCAGTAGGGCTGAAAAAAAATGCTTTTAGAGTTTTCAGTGTTCATTAATTACAGTGGTGCAAAGCAGTAGAAACTGGCAGATAAGAACCTGCATAAGGTTGGTTATTAATAAAAAATAAAGTGATGTTTTGTTGAGGATTGTGTGGACTGTATTGGGCCAGCCAGCTGTGTAGAGAGAGTTAGTTGCAAATTTTGGGAGGGCAGGGGGAGAGAATTACAAAAAGTTGACTCTACAGATTTTTTGCAGCCAAGTTTTGCTAGAAGGAAGCAGAAAATATATATATATTTTAAGTTAGCAGATTGAAGATAAGGCTCATCTTTCAAACCAAGATGTCTGTTTACACTGAAGATTGTGGAAGTTGTTTTCTGTGATGAAAGACCTACACATATTCAACTGGGTAGTAGAAATAAGGGAATGAATATGAAATGAGAGAGTAAATAATACTGCTAAGCAGCACCAGGAAAGAAATTCAGAGCAAGAAACAATGCTCCTGAGATAGGTGTAAACACATGAGCTAGAAGTAAACAGCTGTACAGGGAGATGGAAAGACATGCCATTTTCCAGAAAATTCACTACTATAATGCTGTATTTGATGCAGTTATGGTGGGGAAACCACCATGTCTTCACAGATGGTGAGGAAGTAAAACAGTTCTCTGTGACCAAATTGTTAGCAATTATATAGGAAGAAGATGATAGGAACAAGACGGAGGAATGATTTGTGAAGTTTTGTTCTTAATTGATTTTCTGTTAAAGGTAAAAACTGCATATCCATGCTACTAAAGAGGTCAATGTCTGAAATGCAGCAATATTTTGGATGTGGTGCTTAGGGACGTGGTTTAGTGGGTGATACTGGTGGTAGAGGGATGGTTGGACTGGATCATCTTGGAGGGCTTTTCCAACCTTTCTGGTTCTCCTCTCCTCTCCTCTCCTCTCCTCTCCTCTCCTCTCCTCTCCTC